>NC_134486.1:90777217-90897217 GCF_040206685.1 Ascaphus truei | reverse complement strand
TTCCCTATAGGCTTAAGCTTGCTGCATGGTCACAGCTTTGAGCACAGCCAGGGTTAAGGTGCATACCCAGAAAACCACCCACAGACAGCTGTTTCGACCTTAATGGGTCTCATCAGTGTGGGGTTGATTTTAACTGGGTATGCCTTAGGTTTGCCTTAGTTGCAAAATTGGGAATAAACCTTCTATAGTACCCAATTAACCCCAAAAAGGTACTTACTTGTTTTTTGTAACTGGCCTTGGCCAATTTTGTATCGCCTCTACTTTGAGTGTTTGAGGTTTGAGTAAACCTCTGCCAATAGAATACCCCAGATACTTGTCCTCCTCCAGACCAATAGTGCATTTAGCGGGGTTAGCAGTTAGTCCAGCATATGAACTGCGTCGAGCACAGCTTGGACCTTTGGAAGGTGGGATTGCCAATCTTCACTATGGATTACCACATCATCCAGGTAGGCGGCAGCTTACCGAGCATGTGGTTTTAAAATTTTATCCATGATTCTTTGGAATGTGGCGGGAGCTCCATGTAAGCCAAAAGGCAGCACCCTATACTGAAAGAGGCCGTCTGGGGTTGAGAAGGCTGTCTTTTCTTTTGCCCTTTCTGTGAGGGGAACCTGATAGTACCCTTTTGTTAGGTCTAGGGTTGTGAGATATCGGGCTTTGCCCAGTCTCTCTACAAGTTCATCTACCCTGGGCATAGGATAAGTGTCAAATTTTTACACCGCGTTTAGTTTCCGGTAGTCATTACAAAACCTTGTTGTACCATCTGGCTTTGGGACTAAGACTATAGGGCTGTTCCACCCACTTTGGGATTCCTCAATTATGCCTAGTTTTAGCATTTTTTTAACCTCTAAACTTATAGCCTCTCTTTTGGCCTCTGGGATTCGGTACGGTTTAAGGTTAACTCGGACCCCCGGTTCAGAGACTAGGTCATGTTCAATTACGCTAGCTCTACCTGGCTGTGTAGAGAAGACTTCTTTGTTTCTTCTCACTAAATTCTGAACCTCTCGTTTCTGATGAACGGACAGGGTTTCAGCTATGCTAACCTCTGGGTCAGTTTCTCGATTCTCTGACTGACCTGGGGGTACTAGGGTTAACAAGACCTCTCTATCTTTCCAGGGCTTAAGTAGGTTTATATGGTAAATTTGCTCAGGTTTCCTCCTACCTGGCTGTCTCACCTTATAATTTACTTCTCCCACTCTTTCCAAGACCTCATATGGCCCATGCCACTTAGCAAGGAATTTACTCTCTACGGTATGAACCAGAACTAGCACAATATGGGCTACGGTACGCTTTGAACGGGGCGGTGATCTGACATTCTGGGCATGAGGAGCAATAATTTGTAATTTCTGCCAGAACCCTAGGCCAATAGAAGCTTCGGAGAACCTTTTCTTTTGTCTTTTCCACCCCTAGGTGTCCCCCCAATGGGTGACTATGTGCGAGGTGTAATACTACATTACGGAATGTCCGTGGTACCAACAATTGTTTAGTTGTAACTGATTTCCTTTTATCAACCCGATATACTAGGTCATTCTCTACCTCGAAGTAGGGGTAGGCAAGTGACCTATCTGGTTGGCCAGGAGTACTATTCTGGTCCCGTATATTCCCCCTTGCTACTGCTAATGTGGTGTCTTCCCACTGGGCCTTCTTAAAACTCCCAGGACTGACCTCTAGGTCAGCGAGGGTCTTATCCTGTTCTGGGGTGGTAAGTGCCTGTTCAATATCTTGATTTGGGGTATTCCCTACCAAGGTAGCCATGGGGAAGGAAATTTTACAGCATTCCTCCTTTTTCCCCTTCTTATTTGGGCACTCGTCAACCTCTATTTCTGAAAAAGGGAAAGGATTTGTTTCTTCTGTTACTTCGTTATGGTCCGCTATCGAACCCTGGGTGCTATTCTGAGAGGAGGACCACATTTTAAGAAAATGGGGAAAGTCGGTCCCTATTAAAACATCATGTGCCAGTTTGGGTACTATACCCACTTTGAAATCTAAAGAACCAAACTCTGTTTCAGAAAAAACATCAACAGTGGAATATTCGTGATTATCCCCATGTATACAACAAATTGCCACTCTTTATGAACTGTTTACCTGTTTCTTCTTAATGGACAACAGGTATTCAACCATGCTCCCAGAGTCAAGAAGTGCCCGAACCCTCTTACCATTAACCTTTACAAATGCCCACAGATGGTTATTCAAGGGGTCCTCTGGGCTAGGGCCCATACATTGGGACCACAGCAAATAAGGTTCAACGCTATTGCATTGCATGGGTTCAGCATTTAGTGGGCAGACTTTCGCGGTGTGGCCCCTCTCATAACAATTTACACATTTAGGTACATAGTCTGTGTCCCACTTAGAGCCTTTTTCCGGCTCGCCATGTTGGCTGTTGCCCTTAGTGTGCGAGCCATTGTTACTGGTGCTGTGTGAAGGCGGTCATCGCTCTTCAGCCCACCTTAACCCTTGTCTCTGGAAGAGTCTCTGGAAGAGTCCTGGAACCTTGGGTAGTGGGGTTGCTCCACGACTATGGGCTGCGGGTGCTCTTCTTCTGCATTTTACCTTTCTACGAGGGCCACCAGCTCATCTGCATTGTGGGGGTCACTCTGACTGACCCAACAGCATAGGGCAGAGGGAAGTTTCATCAAGAACTGGTCCATGACCAACCGTTCCACGATGTGGCTTACTGAGTTGATCTCGGGTTGTAGCCACTTCCGAGCGAGGTGGATGAGGTCATACATCTGGCTTCGGATGGCTTTATCCGACGTGAAGGACAATGCGTGGAATCTTTGGGCATGAACAGCCATGGTTACGCCGAGGCGGGCGAGGATCTCGAACTTCAATTTTGCATAGACGTTAGCTTCGGCTGGCTCTAGATCAAAGTAAGCCTTCTGGGATTCGCCGCTTAGGAAGGGTGCGATTAGACTGGCCCACTCAGCATCTGGCCATCCCTCTCTCTGTGCCGTGCGTTCAAACGTGAGAAGATAGGTTTCCACATCATTCGAGGGCCCCATCTTCTGGAGGTAGTGGCTTGCCCTGGTCATTTTCGGGACTGGAGCTGCCTCTGCCAGTGGAAGGTTACTGATAGTCCCCCTCAGGATCTCGAGTTTCTGCTATAAGCCCTGGGCGAAACGTTGTTGCTCCTCTTTCAGCAAGCGGTTTGTCTCTTGCTGGTTTGCATTCGCGATTTGCAGAGCTGCAGTTGCCTCTTGCTGGGCTATTAACAGCTGGTGCTGGGTTGCATTCGCCTCTTGCAGGGCTGCATTCGTCTGTTGCTGGTTTGCATTCGCCTCTTGCAGGGCTGCATTCGTCTGTTGCTGGTTTGCATTAGTCTCTTGCTGGTTTGCATTAGTCTTTCTGGACAGCGACATTGCATACCAGCGCACTCACCACGTCTTCCATCTTGTTTGGAGAGAAAACCCCCCCCCCTTTTTTTTTTTCCAATGTTCTTTAACCCGCAGACCTTTTAGTGTTATGCCCGCATTCTCCACCATATGTGACAAACAGCTTATTGCGGGGCTCCGCCGTTTGTCCGGGACTGTTAGAACACGGTCTTTTAGGGTAGGTTAAATGATGAGGCGTCACTTACTGTTCCTTTAAACAGGCTATGCCTGGTTTATTCAGTCCCAGGCACTGAGACTGCCACAGTGCATACAACAGAAACACATCAAAACAAAAAGCTGCTCACCTGAGCGATAAATTAACTTAGATTTTCCCTAACTCAGGGTGGAAGTGGCTTTTCCACTTCCAACAACAAAACAAGGTACTTTTCAGTTTTAGACAAAAAGGAATAGAAACATTTAACCTGTTTGGGGAGAGGCTTTTCCCCTCTCTGCTTCCAGCAGCCTTCCTGTCTCCAGGCTCTTGGGGAGAGGGGAGAGGAAACAGGAAATCAGTCTTACATACCTGATTTCTAATTAGCATGACAGGTGACAGAAATCAGGCAGCAGACAAACTCTGGTCTGGATCTCTCATCCCTCAGTTCCAGCGCTTGCCAAACTGTGGGATGGAGGCTGCTCTCCCAGGCCAAACAGGATAGAAACTGTTCAGTATCCTGGGAGCCCTATATATGGAATTTATTACCATCCCCTGGTTTCTGTCACAATATGTATATGTATGTATATTGTGTATGTATATATGTACAGTATATTGTGTGTATGTGTATATACACACACATACTGTAAATACATATATATATATATATATATATATATATATATATTTAAAGTTATACACTAAATATTATAATATACAAATATATACTACTAGGTATATATCTATATACACACACAAATATATATATATATATATATATATATATATATATATATATATATATATATATATATATATATATATATATTAAACAGTTCTTCAGTATTAGGTAATACCTTTTTTATTGGACTAACAATTTATGTCATAGGACAAGCTTTCGAGAGTTCTCCTCTCTTCTACAGGTCAAGCAATACTGATATACACGGGATTCTATGGCTAAAACAGTGTAGAGAGAAAAAAAAACAGATACGTACTGTAGATAAGGTAGGGTGATAAAAGTGTTTGAAGCCAGGGGATGGTGACAAGGAAAGGTGTGGAGGGGGAGGGATGCTGTGGTGGAACGGTGGAGAGAAAGTGTGGATAAGAACAGAGGCAAGCAGGATAATGACAAACAATTTTGATAGGGTGTGAGAAAACCCATGTCCGCATTAAGTCCTTTGGTTTTGGTGTCACAGGGTCTTATCATTCTGAGTTCAAATGTTTTCCGTTCTTGGGTGCGTTTAAACATTCCATTGAGGATTTAGATTTTTAAATCATTTATGGAATGATCTGCTGTGAGAAATGATGTCCCACAGGTGAGCAGTATCTTTCTTCTTTGTGATTGTGCATATTCATTCTGCCTTGTAGTTTTTGGCTTGTTTCCCCAATGTAGCAACCTTGGTCACATTTCTTGCATTGAATCATATACACTATATTCCTGGATGTGCAGCTGTATGATCCTTTAACATTGAGTGTTACATGGTTGTGATTGGCTGTGGGATCTTGGCATATACAGTATGTTTGCAGATTTTGCAGCGTTTGTTGTTGCACGGTTTTGTGCCATTATCAGTGTCTTTAAGTTCGTTGTGAAGTTTTCTGCTGACTAATTTCTGTTTGAGGTTTGGTGGTTGCAGGAATGCGAGAATGGGAGGTTTGGGAAAGATTTATTTTAATGTCGCATCCTTTGCCAGCATGGGTTGCAGATCTTTGATTATTTTTCGTATACACTCTAGGGTAGGGTTGTATGTGGCCACTAGTGGTATGCGTGTGGTAGGTTCTTTCTGTCTATATTGTAGCAGGTGTTCTCGTGGGGCTTTTAGTGCAGATGTAATAGTTTTGGCAATGGCCTTTGGTTTGTATCCCTTCTGTCTGAACGATTAGGTCAGGGTTGTGAGATGCCTGTTTCTGTCTTCAGTGTCAGAGCATATGCGGTGTTATCTTATAGCCTGGCTGTGTATGATACCTTGTTTGGTATGAGTGGGATGGGAGCTGGAGTTGTGAAGGTAACTGCATCTGTCTGTTGGTTTCTTGTATACAGATGTGTGTAGTTTGCCATCTTTCAGTGTTACTGTTGTATCTAGAAAGTTTACTAGGTTTGCCGAATAATCCATTTTGAGTTTAATTGATGGATGGAATGAGTTCAGGGACTCGTGGAATTGTTTTAGGTTTCCTTCACCCTCTGTCCATATTATAAACAGGTCATCAATGTATCTGTAGTATTTGTATGGTTTGTGGGGGCATGTAGTTAGGAATCTTTGTTCAAGATTTGCCATGAAAAGATTGGCATATTGCGGTGCCATCTTGGTACCCATTGCAGATGTGGGGGCAGACGTGGCTCTCTTTTTTTTTTTCGCAGCGTGCCTCGCGACAGCAGGGCGCCGGTCAAGTGCACCAGGCATCCTCGAAGATGCCAGGCATCCCCGAAGACGCCAGACATCCCGTCGACGCCAGGCATTCCCGAAGGAGGCTGAAGGTAAGGGGGTATGCGAGCAATCCAGTGCGTGGAGCGGAGCAGAACAGCCAGGGGGTCGCGAGGGGAAGGGAAGGGGGAGGAGAAGATGCGGGGAAGATGGGCTGGCGCACGGCCAAGTTCGGCGCCAGCCCAAAAACAGCCGCGGGACAAGACGGGCAAATGCAGCAATGAAGCTGGCCGCAGCAGTAGGTACATTTCCTTTTTGAAGCTGAATTAGTTGTGTGTGATAAAAAACAATGTTCTTGGGGAGGAATTGGGCTGATCACAAGCACCAAAGAGGGGATTCCCCATTCTAACTTTGCTCGTGAGCGAATACCTGTGTACCAGACCTGGCCATCGTTCTGGATGGGTTAAACCATACCCCACAGATACCATTCAGTGTCTGTACTTACAATGGGCTGTGTAAGTATTTGCATATCAACATATTAAAATTATACACCTTCCCTTCCCTCCCATTAGAGGCTTTGTCCCCTTTTGGGTTTCCTACATCATCAGTTTTTTCAGCCCAGTGTGTTAACCCTTTGCTCCCCCTATCTTCTCTGTCCCTTAGTTGTGTGTGAGGATGTATTCTATCAGTTTGGTAATTACATCAGCGCTGTATTTCTGATCCTGGGGAGATGTTGAAAGGAATTGCAGACATGCCTCAATATCATCATTGTGGTGGATGTTACTGTAAAGGGATTCTACATCCATGGTAACCAGCAGTGTGTTTGATGGTAGTTGGTTTATGTTTTTAATATTATTGAGAAAATCTGTGGAGTCTTGTATGAAGCTGTTGGTGCTTCTGACTAAAGGTTTGAGGATATTCACCACTAAGCCTGATATTTTTTATAGTGAGTGTATCCATACCAGTTATAATGGGTTTGCTGGGTTTTCCTGGTTTGTGGATTTTGGGAAGCATGTAGAAGATCCCAACTCCTGGGTTGTCAGGTATTAGTTGCTTGAATTGTGGTTGCAGGTGGTTAGGGAATGTTTGAATGAGATTCATGAGTTGCTTTGTATATTCCTGGGTTGGATCATGTGTGAGTACATAAATATATACAGTATATATATATACAAAGTAATATGTTTAATCTCCATTGACTCCATGTTTAAAACATAGATTTTCACAGTGGTTTTTTTTCTAAGTGCCATCCCGCCGCCCTTGCCAATACTTCTACCCACCTTCTTGACAACTTTTTGTGCCGGGACGGATTTGCGGGAAAACTCAATTCTATAGTGGCGATCAGCTGCGAAAAGCTGCTCGGGGCTACTAGAATTGAGCATGTTTAAAAAAGTGGCGAAGGGTGCCGAAAAGTGGCTTTTCGTCACGCGGCTGTCGAAAAAAATTTCCGGCAAAAAAAAAAAAAGATTTTTTTTGGTAGCTTCTCAGCACTTATTGAATGGCCAAGGCATTTTTCGTGAAAAAATGGCGATAAACGGCTTTTCAGCGCTTACTGCATGAGGCCCATAGTGTCTGGGAAACTACTTTCATTATTGCATTCATGTGAAAGCAAAGTGAGGGACATCTATGGGCTCCCTACAGTATTTATGACATCAAACTGCACATTTAAAAATATTATATCTTGAAAAAACAGTTCTATTGCTTTTCCTCAATTAAAAAGTCAAGATTTATGTAACACTTTTGATCTGATGTTCTTGACCTGCCATGATATAAACTTTAGAAAATTGATTATTTTAACGATTATGAAAAGCTTTTCTACATACCTGTAGGGCCAGATCTACAAAGCGCTGTTATTGATTTAACGAGACATTGACTTAAGTAAGCCCAGTGTTACATGGTAACGGGTATCTTCAAAGCTCACTAACGTATTGATAAGGGCTATTTTATTGTAATTTCTCAATGTTCTTATTGTTGCAAGATAATTTAAAAACATTTAAAGCACTGTGTATTTTGTGTACAAGAAGCAATGAACCTTTGCTGCATGCTTTGCCACTGATTAAGTAATTATCTACCTTCTTACATAGCAATTTAACAATTTTCTTGTATATTGCTCAGGTATCTAAGTATAATGTCCAACAAATAAATACTGTACTGTTGCGGCAAACTTTATTCTAACAAATTACCGGTTTCTCCCTGGCTGGTTCCTGGAATGCCACGCTGTTCACCCGGAGCATGCCGCGTTCCCAGCCAGGGGTCATGCCCGGCTGACGTGCGGTTGATGTGTTAATTGATAATGGTTCAGGATTTACTAGGCTGCAATGCTTCGCGTGTCCGCCAGATGGCATAAATTCATGAATTGTAATGCAGTATATATATATATATATATATATATATATATATATATATATATATATATATATATATACTGTATAACAACAACCCCTATAACCCCTAACATACAGTACTGTACACATACAGTACTGTACACATACAGTACTGTATACTGTATGCACATAAATGATACTATAGGCCGGCGGGGGCGAGATGTGTTTGCAGCAGAGAGAGAACCGCTGCTCTCTCTGCGCAAACATCGGCACATTAAAAATTATTTTAAATAAATTTTTATTCATAATGTAGATGTGCAGGGGGTCTCCGGAGCTGAACCGCATTGGTTTCAGGTCCGGGGACCCCCTGCTTCCCGAGATACAGCCCCCTTTATTAGGTGCCGGTATCCCTCTGCATTTAAAAGTCCCGATCACGTGACCGCGGCATGTAAACAAAGCAGAGTGATACCGGCACCCCATAAAGGGGCCTGTATCTCGGGAAGGAGGGGGTCCCCGGACCTAAAACCACAGCGGTTCAGCTCTGGAGACCCTCTGCACATCTACAGTATGAATAAAACACATATATAAATAAACACTCATTCCTTACCTTTGCGGCTATGTGCTATGGTAACGAAGCAGCATGACTGTATTTTTAATAATATTGTACAGTGAGCAGGGGGTTCCCTGAGCCAGAAATCAAAGCTCAAGGGACCCCCTGCTTCTGCACAATATTATTAAAAATACAGAAATGCTGCTTCATTACCATAGCTGATAGCCGCTAAGGCAATGAAGGGGTTAACCCACCATGCCCTCTTTATTGTGGATAGCTGGGGTGGGTGAAGGGGGTATTTGGCCCTTGGTGTGAGTTTAGGACTTGCGGGGGGGTTGCGGGTGCACTTAACCCTTCACGGCCGTAGCAGTTAATACCGCTACGGTCATGAATGGGTTAACCCCTCCCGCTACCCCCCGCAAGCCCTAAACAACCACCGTTGGGGCTAATAACCCCTTCACCCACCCCCGCTACCCACAATAAAAAAAATCACACACAGCAGCCACCCAAAAAATAAATAAATAAATCTAAATAAATAAATAAATATATGAATATAAATAAATACATTTTAAATACATTTTTATTCATAGTGTAGATGTGCATGGGGTCTCTGGAGCTGAACCGCATTGGTATCAGGTCCGGGGACCCCCTCCTTCCCGAGATACAGGCCCCTTTGTGGTGTGCCGGTATCCCTCTGCATTTAAAGGTCCCGATCACGTGACCGCGGCATGTAAACCAAGCAAAGGGTTACCGGCACCCCCTAAAGGGGCCTGTATCTCGGGAAGCAGGGGATCCCCGGACCTAAAACCAAAGCGGTTCAGCTCCGGAAACCCCCTGCACATCTACACTATGAATAAAAATGTATTTTATACATATGTATAATATGTATAATATGTATAATATTGTATAATTATAATATATAATATGTAATATATATGTATATGGATTGTTGTTATATATATATATATATATATATATATATATATATATATATATATATATATATATAACACACAAAAAAGGAAAGTTGCTCAACACCTAATATTAAAGGTTAAATCAAGCCCCCAGATTAATACTGACTATAGGGGTAAAATAAAATATAAACCCCAAATTAAATCAGTTAGAAAAGTTATAGAGCTTGTTGGTGCTAGGGGATAATAACAACTATATAGAACACACAAATGAAAAGGACAAAGACAACCCCCTTGTTAGCACTCTAAATTACATCTAAAGAAAATCTACTAATAAAGATTATATTGCAAGAACCAGATGCACTGCAGAGTCAGAAAAATGAACAAGATTTTATTGGAATAACAGCAAGACACACTAACTTAAAAACATGAATATACTAAAGACAGCCTAACAAAATATATGTATCAAAAATATATTGGATAAAAGGGGGACTGTTAATCTAGTGAATGAATTCTATTTTACCTCAAAAAAACTAAAATGTGTCTAAGTGAATATAAATTGTAACACAAAAGTAGTTTAATATAACCCTTGAAGGTAATACAAAATATTATAAATCCCTACTGGCATGAATGCCTAATAGAGAGATATATGATGGATTGTGGCATGGAGGAAAAGTATATAATCAATGACCCAGTATACAGCCAGAAAAAATAATATATTACCAAAAATAAAGAGGGGAGAGAAAGGCAAACAGGGAAAAAAATGATATAAAAATAATAATCATACCCTGCCTAGCAATTCCCAAAAAAAAGAAAACAATGAGAACTGATGCAGCAAAAAAAAAAAATATATATATATATATATACCTATAAATGACATGCTAACAAACAGAGTCATACAAATGGAAAATACAGCAGTGCATAGCACTGCAAGGACAAGTAATGCCCAGACAGCAAAGAGAGTTAATACTCAGCTGTAGCAGGGTTGCGTGAGGCATGTGTCCATCAGATTGTAGAAGGTTTGTTCCAATGTTTGTGCATAGCAGAAATAAAGAGAATCAAAAAATGCTGCAACAGATCCTTCACAAGTCTATCCGAATAAAGATTACATGGGGGCTGTCAGAGAGTAAACACTCAACGCGTTTCACCCGTCGGTGGGCTTCTTCCCGGAGTGGTAAAATTTAAAGTGCAGGCGAGCAGTGTTATATAGGAGGAGAAGTAATCAGTTGCAGCATTGTCAGTATTTCCTTATCCAATAGAAGATGCTGGCCAAGTTCAATTGCATCACACACACCAGTGCAAGTAATAATGTAATTACTTAAGGTAACAACAGGTTAAACAAGTTGAACCTATATATTAACAGTGGTGCGCATGTGCTTATCAACTTTGCTAACAGCAGCCAGTGTCACCATAAAAAAGCATATAGGTAGCCTAGATCACAGGCAATAAGAGATAAAAGATCCCTTAGAAACTAGTAAGACTGCTATAAACATATTGATCATCTAAACTTGATCACTGTCATTTCATTATGCACAAGATCGTAGACAGAAGGCAGCAGTCATATTTCAGAAAGTACTTGTACTGCTGCAGAGTCCTAAGTTGTATACATCGCTACTCATCACAGTCTCAATTGTGTCAGCAATACATTACTACTAATGTTGGTTTAACAGCTTCTAAAGACATATATAGACTTATATCAATTATTACATAGCACTGCATCTTGATAGGTAATGATCCCATCACAGTGCGCATGTACTTATCAACTTTGCTAACAACAGCCATAGTCACAGTAATAAAGCATATAAGTAGCCTAGATCACAGGCAATATGAGATAAAAAAATTCCTTAGAAACTTGTAGGGCTGCTATAGACATGTTGATCATCTGGAGTTGATCTCTGTCATTTCATTATGCACAAGATCATGGGCAAAAAACAGCAGTCATATTTCAGAAAGTACTTGTACTGCTGCAGAGTCCTAAGTTGTATACATCGCTACTCATCACAGTCTTAATTGTTTCAGCAATACATTACTTCTAATATTGGCTTAACAGCTTCTAAAGACATATATAAACTTATATCAATTATTGCATAACACTGCATCTGGATAGGCGAGGATCCCATCACAGTGATGACTCTGAAGCAGAAGTTGTGCAAGATCAGACGTCAGTAAGAAATTTTTCTGGTGACGTCATCAGCCAATCACATCAAGAACTGGCATGGATGCAGGTATCAATTCATATATCAGTGCACTGACAAGAAAATGACATGCATGTTAGTAGAATAGAGTTGCATTAAATTTAAAGCTATTATAAAGCAAATTGCAAAATTGATGAAATGAATAAAAGAGTAGATGATCACATTATATCATTAAAAATAAATCAATGATTTAAAAATATAAATAGTAAAACAGAGAGGAAAATGATGCATAATTATGTAATTTAAATTTGAGAGGTTGAGGGCAGGCTTATTCACTAATTTCCAACGATTCATTGGTCCTGCAAGATTTCATATGTATACAGTTTCAAAAATTAGCTACAGAAACATAGCAAACCCTAAGGAATCGTTAAGTCCCATAGGTTGCATAGTGTTTAGGAGAACGATCCAGCGGCATTCCTTTTTAAGGAGTGCTTTCTCCAAATCCCCACCTCTAATGCCTAGGGCCATTTTGTCAAAGGCAAATGCTGTCAAGCACGTACTGTCAGACGAATGGTATTGTAGGAAATGTCTGGCTACAGATGTTATCTTTTTAAATGAGTCCAAGTCCCGTTTTGCGGTTTTGATATTTCTTGTATGTTCCAGGACCCTGAAGCGGACTTCACGTGTAGTCATGCCAATATATTTAAGGTCACAGGGACAAGTTAAACAGTATATCACACCCTTGGTCTTACAATTAAGGGTGTATCCAATATTATACTGTTTTGTATGGTTACTGTTTAGAAACTTGTCGATCTGTACCATATATTTACAGGCAGAGCAGCTGTTACATTTTGAAAAGCCCTTTTTTCTAATAGACAAAAAGGTTTCACTTGTATGGGGGACATAGTGACTATGCACAAGCCGGTCTTTAAGGTTAGGTGACCGTCGACTTGTCATGTTGACACTGTCACCTACCGCCTCCCTTAATTCTCCATCTGTACATAAGACTGGCCAATGCTTCTGAAGGATAAGCTGGAGATCTTTCCACCTGTCATTATATGTACCAATAAAACGTGTTTTGGAGTCTTGAGCCTTCATTTTAGGATGTAATAATGTAATGCGTTGGCTATTTGCACTATGCTGATACCCAGCATGAATATGTTTACTGCTATAGCCTCTGGATCTAAATCTTGTACGCATCTCAGCAGCCCTAGACTCGAAGCAATCCTCGGTAGAGCAATTACGCTTTAACCTCAAAAATTCGCTGCGAGGAATGCCCCGAATCTGGTGCTGCTGGTGAAAGCTTGAGGCATGCAGAATTGAATTTGTAGAGGTAGATTTTCTAAAAATATCTGTACCAAACCGCCACTCTCATCAATGTAGATCCTGAGATCCAGAAAATCCACCGATTGAGTGCTTGATTTGCAGGTAAGTTTGATATTGAGTTTGTTGTGGTTGAGCACATCGACGAAACTCCTAAGCTCTGTAGCAGAACCCTGCCAGAGAATAAGAATATCATCAATGTATCTCAACCACAACAAAACATGCATAGTAAGATAAAGATTTTCCTCACAAAATACCACCTCCCTCTCCCACCAACCCAAAAATAGGTTAGCATACGATGGGGCACATGTAGCCCCCATCGCCGTCCCTCTTATCTGTAAATAAAATCTACTCTTAAACACAAAGTAATTGTGATGTAATATAAATGACAAAAGCTGTAAAAGAAAATTAGTGAGATTTGAGCTAAATGAAGACATTTTCAAAAAGAATTCCACTGCACATAAGCCATCTGTGTGGCTTATGGAAGTGTATAAAGCTTCCACATCACACGTGACAAGAATAGTATTGGCATCTGCCATGACACCATCCAGACGAGAAAGTACGTCCATAGTGTCACGTAAGTATGACGGTAAAGCTTCCACTGCTGGGCGCAAGAAAGGATCCAGGAATTGACTGATGGGATCACAGAGACTGCCAATACCAGCCACAACGGGTCTCCCAGGAGGATTAGTCATATTTTTATGAATCTTTGGTAACAAATATAGAGTTGCCATAATAGGGTGTTTTGTAATCAGGCTTTCTCTATTTTTGCTAGTTATTGTACCCATTGCACAGGCTTCACTGAGAATAATGTCAAGCTCTTTTTTGAACTTTTCAGTAGGATCAGCACTCAGTTCTGTGTAGCAATTGCGATCTCTCAATTGTTTGAAAGCCTCACGCTCAAACTGAGACTTTGGCCACACCACCACATTGCCACCTTTATCAGCTGGTTTGAACTCGACCGTTGTCATTTTGCCAAGTTCTTTCACAGAACGCCATTCCTGGAAAGTAAGATTTTTGGCCCCTGAGCGTTCAGGTAGTTTCAGAATATCATTGGCCACCAGGGATACAAATACTTCTATCTGTGGGCATGTCTGAAATGGTGGGCAAAATGTGGATTTGGGTCGAAATTGAGCTAGAATCTTGGACTCACTTGGGACAGGGTCTTCATCTCCTACAAATTCTGTTGACATATCGGAGATAAGTTGACGTTCCATCATATTCCAACCATCATCTCCTTCCAAGTGTATGGAGGTATCTTTGCTTTTGGAATAGAATTTCCTCAGAAGAAGTTTGCGGCAAAATAGGTGTAAGTCCTTAATCCATTCAAAGTTATCCATAGTTGAAGTTGGAGCAAAGGATAAGCCCCTTTTAAGGACATTAGTTTGATCCGCCGTCAGAGTAATATCTGACAAGTTCACAACTATCAATTCTTCTGACTCTTGGGATACCGTCACTTTTTCTTTGTTTTGTAACCATAACATTGCCTGTCTCGCAGATGTCTTGCGTCCCCTCCGAGTACTCCTCCTGCTTTGTCCTGTTGGCCACCTCTGCCTAAAAAAGGCGCTCTGTAGTTAGATCCTGCTCCTAGTGTGGCATCCGTATCTGATGATTCTGCTTCAGAAGAGGTGAAGCCTGGGAAGATATCAGCTACATCAGTCTTAGAAACATTCCTTTTGCCATGTTTTTGCCCCTTTCCCAGCGGTAAACATTGTTTGCTTTGTAATCAGCGGAATCACGTAAAAATTTAGTTTTTTTGACAGTTGTAATGTCCTCCTCATATTTTAACAGTTCCAGCTCTATTTTAGCAATTAAATCTGTTGTTTCAGTTTCCATATTTTTCAATGTTAACTCTGTTTGTTCTGCTATGTCCTTTAATACACTTTCATCATGTGCAATTAAAATATGCATCAACTGAAAGGAACAGGTACTAAGAGTATTTTCCCATTGTTCCTTTAGTTTAACATCATTGAATTGGAATGCAGGGAATGTCTGCAGTCTTTGACCCCTTGGTATTAATTTATTGAAAATATACTTTTCCAAGGCGGTCTTGTTCCACCATACCCTCAATCTTTTTTGGGTAAGCAATTTAAGTGTGTGCATATTGTCCTTATCTTTGCTGGTGGACACTATTACTTCAGACGGATGATCCTCATTTAAAATTGTGAAAATCTCATTAGCACTGGCTAACCGCCTTTGATCACTGCTGCTAATATTCATTTTCTCAGTCTGCAGATGCACCTGGGTCTAACAACCAATCTTGCAATAATGAGATGGAGCTAACAAACCATAAGCTAAGAAAAGCAAGTATAGACAAAACACACAAAAAAGGAAAGTTGCTCAACACCTAATATTAAAGGTTAAATCAAGCCCCCAGATTAATACTGACTATAGGGGTAAAATAAAATATAAACCCCAAATTAAATCAGTTAGAAAAGTTATAGAGCTTGTTGGTGCTAGGGGATAATAACAACTATATAGAACACACAAATGAAAAGGACAAAGACAACCCCCTTGTTAGCACTCTAAATTACACCTAAAGAAAATCTACTAATAAAGATTATATTGCAAGAACCAGATGCACTGCAGAGTCAGAAAAATGAACAAGATTTTATTGGAATAACAGCAAGACACACTAACTTAAAAACATGAATATACTAAAGACAGCCTAACAAAATATATGTATCAAAAATATATTGGATAAAAGGGGGACTGTTAATCTAGTGAATGAATTCTATTTTACCTCAAAAAAACTAAAATGTGTCTAAGTGAATATAAATTGTAACACAAAAGTAGTTTAATATAACCCTTGAAGGTAATACAAAATATTATAAATCCCTACTGGCATGAATGCCTAATAGAGAGATATATGATGGATTGTGGCATGGAGGAAAAGTATATAATCAATGACCCAGTATACAGCCAGAAAAAATAATATATTACCAAAAATAAAGAGGGGAGAGAAAGGCAAACAGGGAAAAAAATGATATAAAAATAATAATCATACCCTGCCTAGCAATTCCCAAAAAAAAGAAAACAATGAGAACTGATGCAGCAAAAAAAATAAATATATATATATATATATACCTATAAATGACATGCTAACAAACAGAGTCATACAAATGGAAAATACAGCAGTGCATAGCACTGCAAGGACAAGTAATGCCCAGACAGCAAAGAGAGTTAATACTCAGCTGTAGCAGGGTTGCGTGAGGCATGTGTCCATCAGATTGTTGAAGGTTTGTTCCAATGTTTGTGCATAGCAGAAATAAAGAGAATCAAAAAATGCTGCAACAGATCCTTCACAAGTCCATCCGAATAAAGATTACATGGGGGCTGTCAGAGAGTAAACACTCAACGCGTTTCACCCGTCGGTGGGCTTCTTCCCGGAGTGGTAAAATTTAAAGTGCAGGCGAGCAGTGTTATATAGGAGGAGAAGTAATCAGTTGCAGCATTGTCAGTATTTCCTTATCCAATAGAAGATGCTGGCCAAGTTCAATTGCATCACACACACCAGTGCAAGTAATAATGTAATTACTTAAGGTAACAACAGGTTAAACAAGTTGAACCTATATATTAACAGTGGTGCGCATGTGCTTATCAACTTTGCTAACAGCAGCCAGTGTCACCATAAAAAAGCATATAGGTAGCCTAGATCACAGGCAATAAGAGATAAAAGATCCCTTAGAAACTAGTAAGACTGCTATAAACATATTGATCATCTAAACTTGATCACTGTCATTTCATTATGCACAAGATCGTAGACAGAAGGCAGCAGTCATATTTCAGAAAGTACTTGTACTGCTGCAGAGTCCTAAGTTGTATACATCGCTACTCATCACAGTCTCAATTGTGTCAGCAATACATTACTACTAATGTTGGTTTAACAGCTTCTAAAGACATATATAGACTTATATCAATTATTACATAGCACTGCATCTTGATAGGTAATGATCCCATCACAGTGCGCATGTACTTATCAACTTTGCTAACAACAGCCATAGTCACAGTAATAAAGCATATAAGTAGCCTAGATCACAGGCAATATGAGATAAAAAAATTCCTTAGAAACTTGTAGGGCTGCTATAGACATGTTGATCATCTGGAGTTGATCTCTGTCATTTCATTATGCACAAGATCATGGGCAAAAAACAGCAGTCATATTTCAGAAAGTACTTGTACTGCTGCAGAGTCCTAAGTTGTATACATCGCTACTCATCACAGTCTTAATTGTTTCAGCAATACATTACTTCTAATATTGGCTTAACAGCTTCTAAAGACATATATAAACTTATATCCATTATTGCATAACACTGCATCTGGATAGGCGAGGATCCCATCACAGTGATGACTCTGAAGCAGAAGTTGTGCAAGATCAGACGTCAGTAAGAAATTTTTCTGGTGACGTCATCAGCCAATCACATCAAGAACTGGCATGGATGCAGGTATCAATTCATATATCAGTGCACTGACAAGAAAATGACATGCATGTTAGTAGAATAGAGTTGCATTAAATTTAAAGCTATTATAAAGCAAATTGCAAAATTGATGAAATGAATAAAAGAGTAGATGATCACATTATATCATTAAAAATAAATCAATGATTTAAAAATATAAATAGTAAAACAGAGAGGAAAATGATGCATAATTATGTAATTTAAATTTGAGAGGTTGAGGGCATGCTTATTCACTAATTTCCAACGATTCATTGGTCCTGCAAGATTTCATATGTATACAGTTTCAAAAATTAGCTACAGAAACATAGCAAACCCTAAGGAATCGTTAAGTCCCATAGGTTGCATAGTGTTTAGGAGAACGATCCAGCGGCATTCCTTTTTAAGGAGTGCTTTCTCCAAATCCCCACCTCTAATGCCTAGGGCCATTTTGTCAAAGGCAAATGCTGTCAAGCACGTACTGTCAGACGAATGGTATTGTAGGAAATGTCTGGCTACAGATGTTATCTTTTTAAATGAGTCCAAGTCCCGTTTTGCGGTTTTGATATTTCTTGTATGTTCCAGGACCCTGAAGCGGACTTCACGTGTAGTCATGCCAATATATTTAAGGTCACAGGGACAAGTTAAACAGTATATCACACCCTTGGTCTTACAATTAAGGGTGTATCCAATATTATACTGTTTTGTATGGTTACTGTTTAGAAACTTGTCGATCTGTACCATATATTTACAGGCAGAGCAGCTGTTACATTTTGAAAAGCCCTTTTTTCTAATAGACAAAAAGGTTTCACTTGTATGGGGGACATAGTGACTATGCACAAGCCGGTCTTTAAGGTTAGGTGACCGTCGACTTGTCATGTTGACACTGTCACCTACCGCCTCCCTTAATTCTCCATCTGTACATAAGACTGGCCAATGCTTCTGAAGGATAAGCTGGAGATCTTTCCACCTGTCATTATATGTACCAATAAAACGTGTTTTGGAGTCTTGAGCCTTCATTTTAGGATGTAATAATGTAATGCGTTGGCTATTTGCACTATGCTGATACCCAGCATGAATATGTTTACTGCTATAGCCTCTGGATCTAAATCTTGTACGCATCTCAGCAGCCCTAGACTCGAAGCAATCCTCGGTAGAGCAATTACGCTTTAACCTCAAAAATTCGCTGCGAGGAATGCCCCGAATCTGGTGCTGCTGGTGAAAGCTTGAGGCATGCAGAATTGAATTTGTAGAGGTAGATTTTCTAAAAATATCTGTACCAATACCGCCACTCTCATCAATGTAGATCCTGAGATCCAGAAAATCCACCGATTGAGTGCTTGATTTGCAGGTAAGTTTGATATTGAGTTTGTTGTGGTTGAGCACATCGACGAAACTCCTAAGCTCTGTAGCAGAACCCTGCCAGAGAATAAGAATATCATCAATGTATCTCAACCACAACAAAACATGCATAGTAAGATAAAGATTTTCCTCACAAAATACCACCTCCCTCTCCCACCAACCCAAAAATAGGTTAGCATACGATGGGGCACATGTAGCCCCCATCGCCGTCCCTCTTATCTGTAAATAAAATCTACTCTTAAACACAAAGTAATTGTGATGTAATATAAATGACAAAAGCTGTAAAAGAAAATTAGTGAGATTTGAGCTAAATGAAGACATTTTCAAAAAGAATTCCACTGCACATAAGCCATCTGTGTGGCTTATGGAAGTGTATAAAGCTTCCACATCACACGTGACAAGAATAGTATTGGCATCTGCCATGACACCATCCAGACGAGAAAGTACGTCCATAGTGTCACGTAAGTATGACGGTAAAGCTTCCACTGCTGGGCGCAAGAAAGGATCCAGGAATTGACTGATGGGATCACAGAGACTGCCAATACCAGCCACAACGGGTCTCCCAGGAGGATTAGTCATATTTTTATGAATCTTTGGTAACAAATATAGAGTTGCCATAATAGGGTGTTTTGTAATCAGGCTTTCTCTATTTTTGCTAGTTATTGTACCCATTGCACAGGCTTCACTGAGAATAATGTCAAGCTCTTTTTTGAACTTTTCAGTAGGATCAGCACTCAGTTCTGTGTAGCAATTGCGATCTCTCAATTGTTTGAAAGCCTCACGCTCATACTGAGACTTTGGCCACACCACCACATTGCCACCTTTATCAGCTGGTTTGAACTCGACCGTTGTCATTTTGCCAAGTTCTTTCACAGCACGCCATTCCTGGAAAGTAAGATTTTTGGCCCCTGAGCGTTCAGGTAGTTTCAGAATATCATTGGCCACCAGGGATACAAATACTTCTATCTGTGGGCATGTCTGAAATGGTGGGCAAAATGTGGATTTGGGTCGAAATTGAGCTAGAATCTTGGACTCACTTGGGACAGGGTCTTCATCTCCTACAAATTCTGTTGACATATCGGAGATAAGTTGACGTTCCATCATATTCCAACCATCATCTCCTTCCAAGTGTATGGAGGTATCTTTGCTTTTGGAATAGAATTTCCTCAGAAGAAGTTTGCGGCAAAATAGGTGTAAGTCCTTAATCCATTCAAAGTTATCCATAGTTGAAGTTGGAGCAAAGGATAAGCCCCTTTTAAGGACATTAGTTTGATCCGCTGTCAGAGTAATATCTGACAAGTTCACAACTATCAATTCTTCTGACTCTTGGGATACCGTCACTTTTTCTTTGTTTTGTAACCATAACATTGCCTGTCTCGCAGATGTCTTGCGTCCCCTCCGAGTACTCCTCCTGCTTTGTCCTGTTGGCCACCTCTGCCTAAAAAAGGCGCTCTGTAGTTAGATCCTGCTCCTAGTGTGGCATCCGTATCTGATGATTCTGCTTCAGAAGAGGTGAAGCCTGGGAAGATATCAGCTACATCAGTCTTAGAAACATTCCTTTTGCCATGTTTTTGCCCCTTTCCCAGCGGTAAACATTGTTTGCTTTGTAATCAGCGGAATCACGTAAAAATTTAGTTTTTTTGACAGTTGTAATGTCCTCCTCATATTTTAACAGTTCCAGCTCTATTTTAGCAATTAAATCTGTTGTTTCAGTTTCCATATTTTTCAATGTTAACTCTGTTTGTTCTGCTATGTCCTTTAATACACTTTCATCATGTGCAATTAAAATATGCATCAACTGAAAGGAACAGGTACTAAGAGTATTTTCCCATTGTTCCTTTAGTTTAACATCATTGAATTGGAATGCAGGGAATGTCTGCAGTCTTTGACCCCTTGGTATTAATTTATTGAAAATATACTTTTCCAAGGCGGTCTTGTTCCACCATACCCTCAATCTTTTTTGGGTAAGCAATTTAAGTGTGTGCATATTGTCCTTATCTTTGCTGGTGGACACTATTACTTCAGACGGATGATCCTCATTTAAAATTGTGAAAATCTCATTAGCACTGGCTAACCGCCTTTGATCACTGCTGCTAATATTCATTTTCTCAGTCTGCAGATGCACCTGGGTCTAACAACCAATCTTGCAATAATGAGATGGAGCTAACAAACCATAAGCTAAGAAAAGCAAGTATAGACAAAACACACAAAAAAGGAAAGTTGCTCAACACCTAATATTAAAGGTTAAATCAAGCCCCCAGATTAATACTGACTATAGGGGTAAAATAAAATATAAACCCCAAATTAAATCAGTTAGAAAAGTTATAGAGCTTGTTGGTGCTAGGGGATAATAACAACTATATAGAACACACAAATGAAAAGGACAAAGACAACCCCCTTGTTAGCACTCTAAATTACACCTAAAGAAAATCTACTAATAAAGATTATATTGCAAGAACCAGATGCACTGCAGAGTCAGAAAAATGAACAAGATTTTATTGGAATAACAGCAAGACACACTAACTTAAAAACATGAATATACTAAAGACAGCCTAACAAAATATATGTATCAAAAATATATTGGATAAAAGGGGGACTGTTAATCTAGTGAATGAATTCTATTTTACCTCAAAAAAACTAAAATGTGTCTAAGTGAATATAAATTGTAACACAAAAGTAGTTTAATATAACCCTTGAAGGTAATACAAAATATTATAAATCCCTACTGGCATGAATGCCTAATAGAGAGATATATGATGGATTGTGGCATGGAGGAAAAGTATATAATCAATGACCCAGTATACAGCCAGAAAAAATAATATATTACCAAAAATAAAGAGGGGAGAGAAAGGCAAACAGGGAAAAAAATTATATAAAAATAATAATCATACCCTGCCTAGCAATTCCCAAAAAAAAGAAAACAATGAGAACTGATACAGCAAAAAAAAAAAAAAAAAAAAATATATATATATATATATACCTATAAATTACATGCTAACAAACAGAGTCATACAAATGGAAAATGCAGCAGTGCATAGCACTGCAAGGACAAGTAATGCCCAGACAGCAAAGAAAGTTAATACTCAGCTGCAACAGATCCTTCACAAGTCCATCCAAATAAAGATTACATGGGGGCTGTCAAAGAAGAAACACTCAACGCGTATCCCCCGTCGGTGGGCTTCTTCCCGGAGTGGTAAAATTTAAAGTGCAGGCGAGCAGTGTTATATAGGAGGAGAAGTAATCAGTTGCAGCATTGTCAGTATTTCTTTATCCAATAGAAGATGCTGGCCAAGTTCAATTGCATCACACACACCAGTGCAAGTAATAATGTAATTACTTAAGGTAACAACAGGTTAAACAAGTTGAACCTATATATTAACAGTGGTGCGCATGTGCTTATCAACTTTGCTAACAGCAGCCAGTGTCACCATAAAAAAAGCATATAGGTAGCCTAGATCACAGGCAATAAGAGATAAAAGATCCCTTAGAAACTAGTATAAACACTCAACGCTCAACGTTAGCCATAAAACACATCCACACCGGGGGAAGGACAAGCACAGATAACATTCCAAGAGACACTGTTTTTAAGTTATCCTTGCTTCATTCATTGTAACATCGCCGGAAGAAGAGATCAGTGTATCTCGAAAGCTCGCACAAATAAAAGCATTTCGTTAGCCACAGAACGATATCATCTATTTATTTTTTGATTATTGAAGCTCGGCTAACACGGTACTGATACCTCTACATATATATATATATATATAAATATATATATATATATATATATATATATATATATATATAGATAGATATATAGATAGATATATATACAGTATATACACACACATGATGAACCAATATACAAATAAATGTAGAAGGGTTATCAAAACCATACTGTACTACAAATAACACTTCTCCATACAGACACACTACATTACAATGAATTTCCTTTAATAATCCTAACTGATCTTACAATCTAAATCATCAAATGCCAATGAAAAACCTCACATTCCAATCAATACATTGCGTTTACATTGTATTTATGATGCAGAAAATCTATGCAACATATACATTCTGCAAATGAATGTGAACAATATCATTGCAAGCTAAATACAAATACTGTACTCCAAACAAGTCAACTATTTTAACCAATCAAGTAAACAAAAATCAATATATAAGTACCAACCAGAAAACAAAATTTAAAACCAAGGCTAACCCTTACAATACCAAGGATTACATCTATCTAATTGTAAAAAACATTATACTGTACACACATTGAAGCATTGCAATAAACAACATACAGTACAGTACATCCCATGTATCTCCCTGCCTTGAGTGTAATCTGTGTAAAGCCCCCTCATGTTTCTGTTAAATCTCCCTGCCTTGAGTGTAATCTGTTTAAAGCCCCCTCCCCCCTAATGTTTCTGTTAAATCTCCCTGCCTTGAGTGTAATGTGTATAAAGCCCCCTCCCCCTAATGTGTCTGTTAAATCTCCCTGCCTGTGTTGCTGTGAGTGCAGTTTATGTAAACGTGGGGAGGGGGGGGACCCTATGTGCATACTGTGAGGTCTAACCACCCTCACCCACTACCCACATACCGTTACCCCCCCATCCTGGCCATGGCCCCTCCGCTTCTGCAAAACAGACACAAAAATGAAAACATTCAAAGCAATGTCCCATAACCCCTTAATCACCATAGCGGTAATTAACTGCTACAGTCATTAAGGGGTTAACCCACCCTCACCCACCACTCGGGACACCTACATACCCTCCCACACTAACCACTCACCCCGTGAGGCCTAACCCCCCTCACCCACTACCCACAAGGGAGGCCTACCCACATACCATTGGGGAACCCCCCCGACCCCCAGTACCCGCAATAAAAACAATAATGACCCACAATAAACATCATTATATTTATTAAATACATTACCCACCCCCTGTGCCCCCCCTTAAATACAAGATTTATCCTTTTACAAACAGGGTTCATAACGCAGCCCCACACGAGTCCCCGGTGGGCTGGTGGGGCACCTGACAGACCTACAGGGTACCAGCAGCCCTTTTCAAACAGGTTCTGGAGGTCTGCTGGTGGGTCCCGCCAGCACCATGGCCCCCAGGTGGTCTCCTTGGGTCACTGTGGGCCACAATTGGGTCCCCACGGTAGGCCCAAGGATGTCTGGGAGCCCCGGATTTGACCCACAGGTGTCTGTGGGGCCTCGGTTGGTTCCCACGGGGGTCTGGGGAACTCACGGGTGCTCACTATGGGTCTGTGGTGCCCCCACAGAAGTGGGACCACACATCTTCATCACCGCACCTACGGGTCGGCGGTGCCACCACAGAATTGGGACCACACAGCTTCATCCCCGCAGACTACGGGTCCGCAGTGCCCCCACAGATGTGAGGCCACCGCTTCATCCTCGCATGTGTCACCCGTGGAACCACCAGCCTGGTACCCGCTAGATACCCGAGGAAACCACAGGTGGTCTCCAGAGGTCTCACACGGAACCACGGAACAAACCCTGAATGTAAAAAAAATAAACCTGGCCTATACATTCAATACATACACCCCCACCCCCCCCAACACCTACAGTACAATAATGTGCAAAATAACTATTATCCAGATATGGATAATAGATTAATTGCCCATTATTATAAACATTAACTAGCATATTCAAATAAATAATAAAGTGCTACTGACCTCATCAAGAAGAAGTATCCATCGCCAGCAACATTCTTGTTTTGTCCACAAAATACATTGCCAAAACAAAGCCAATACATTGCAATTACATTCAGATATCAATTAACCCCTTAAACACCTTATCGGATAATAACGCAAAGGTAATTAAGAGGTTAAGCCACACTGGCCCGATACCCACCCTTCACCCATAAATTTGTACAGTGGCTTCATCATGCAACTATATATACAGTATATATATATATATATATATATATATATATATATATATATATATATACAGAGAGATATATATATATGTATATATATATATATATATAGATATACAGTATATACACACACATGATGAACCAATATACAAATAAATGTAGAAGGGTTATCAAAACCATACTGTACTACAAATAACACTTCTCCATACAGACACACTACATTACAATGAATTTCCTTTAATAATCCTAACTGATCTTACAATCTAAATCATCAAATGCCAATGAAAAACCTCACATTCCAATCAATACATTGCATTTACATTGTATAAATGATGCATAAAATCTATGCACCATATACATTCTGCAAATGAATGTGAACAATATCATTGCAAGCTAAATACAAATACAGTACAGTACCTCCAAACAAGTCAACTATTTTAACCAATCAAGTAAACAAAAATCAATTAGCAATCATTATTTACATCCCTAAACAATTGACAGTCCATCCCGAACAATGAAACAATTTACTAATTCACGCCTCGAGCAGAGCAATTCAGCATGTGGAAAAATATAAGTACCAACTAGAATACAAACTTTAAAACCAAGGCTAACCCTGAACACAAGCACACAATATCAACAATTACATCTTTCTAATTTTAAAATACTTTAAACACACAATAAAGCATAGCAGCATAGACAAATTAATTTAAAACACATGAAAGAAAGCTTTTAAAACAACATCATTTCTTACTCCTTATGTATATCTCTCTCTAGACATATATACATACATACATACATACAGTTGCAAGAAATGATATACCACAAAAAAAAATACACATGTTAAAAAAGCTTTTAAAAAAATGAACAAGTTAAATAAAATACATTTCTTTAGTTCACTTACCATTACTTGGCCCCACCGACTCCCGTTGCGCACCTTACTCATGAACCAATCCACCAGGCACAGGAACCCATAAAATAATAAACCATAAAAAATAAACATTATTTAAAAATCCAAATCAATCCACGGGTCTTCTATTTGTAATCCATCTTCATCTTCATCTGTATTCTTCTTTCTTCTATCTTCTTCCGGGCGGGCCTTCTTTCCATCTTCGGCCACGCCCTGGTCTTCTTTATTCTCCGGAGGTCCTTCCTCCTCGGCGTCTGGCTTCAAAATGAGACGACGCAGGCTTTTAAAGGCCTATGACGTCACATTTTCGTCATATAGTTCCCACGGCCCTGATTGGGCCGTGAAAACCATGTGTTTTGGCCGATAAAAATAAAAATGATGACGTCACTTAAAGGCAATGAAAGCACAGCCAATCATAATGGCTTTGCTTCAATTGCCTTTAAGATGACGTCATTAAAAGAAACATCGCTGGCCTCACATGGTATGGTAGCCAATCAGAGCGTGGGAACTCCATCCCTACTCTGATTGGCTCTAGTATACCATGTGACAGAGGCTTGGGGGAGAAAGGATGTGACGTCATTGAAAGCTTGTAAAATGGTACTAGATTCAATCAGAGCGTGGGAACTCCATCCCTACTCTGATTGGCTGCAGTACGTCACATCCTTTCTCCCCCTAAGCCTCTGTCACATGGTATATTAGAGCCAATGTATTTGTAGTACAGTATGGTTTTGATAACCCTTCTACATTTATTTGTATATTGGTGCATCATGTGTGTGTATATACTGTATATATATCTCTCTCTCTCTCTGTATATATATATATATATATATATATATATATATATATATATATATATATGTATATATACTGTATATATAGTTGCATGATGAAGCAACTGTACAAATTCATGGGTGAAGGGTGGGTATCGGGCCAGTGTGGTTAACCCCTTAATTAACTTTGCGGTTATTATCTGATAAGGTGTTTAAGGGGTTAATTGATATCTGAATGTAATTGCAATGTATTGGCTTTGTTTTGGCAATGTATTTTGTGGACAAGACAAGAATGTTGTTGGCGACGGAGACTTCTTATTGATGAGGTCAGTAGCACTTTATTATTTATTTGAATATGCTAGTTAATGTTTTTAATAATGGGCAATTAATCTATTATCCATATCTGGATAATAGTTATTTTGCACATTATTGTACTGTAGGTGTTGGGGGGGGGTGTATGTATTGAATGTATAGGCCAGGTTTATTTTTTTTACATTCAGAGTTTGTTTCGTGGTTCCATGTGAGACCTCTGGAGACCACCTGTCTCGGGTATCTCACGGGTACCAGGCTGGTGGTTCCACGGGTGACACATGCGGGGATGAAGCGGTGGCCTCACATCTGTGGGGTCACCGTGGACTCGTAGTCTGCGGGGATGAAGCTGTGTGGTCCCACTTCTGTGGGGGCACCGCCGACCCGTAGGTGCGGGGATGAAGATGTTTGGTCCCATTTCTGTGGGGGCACCGCAGACCCGTAGTAAGCACCCGTGAGTTCCCCAGACCCCCGTGGGAACCACCCGAGGCCCCGCAGACACCTGTGGGTCTGACCCGGGGCTCCCAGACATCCTTGGGCCTACCATGGGGACCCAATTGTGGCCCACGGTGACCCAAGGAGTTCACCTGGGGGCCATGGTGCTGGCGGGACCCACCAGCAGGCCTCCAGAACCTGTTTGAAAAGGGCTGCTGGTACCCTGTAGGTCTGTCAGGTGCCCCGCCAGCCCACCGGGGACTCGCGTGGGGCTGCGTTATGAACCCTGTTTGTAAAAGGATAAATCTTGTATTTATGGGGGGGCACAGGGGGTGGGTAATGTATTTAATAAATATAATGATGTTTATTGTGGGTCACTATTGTTTTTATTGTGGGTACTTTGGGTCGGGGGGGGGGTTCCCCAACGGTATGTGGGTAGGCCTCCCTTGTGGGTAGTGAGTGAGGGGGGTTAGGCCTCACGGGGTGAGTGGTTAGTGTGGGAGGGTATGTAGGCGTCCTGAGTGGTGGGTGAGGGTGGGTTAACCCCTTAATGACTGTAGCGGTTAATAACCGCTATGGTGATTAAGGGGTTAGGGGACATTACTTTGAATGTTTTAATTTTTGTGTCTGTTTTGCAGAAGCGGAGGGGCCATGGCCAGGATGGGGGGGGGGGTAACGGTATGTGGGTAGTGGGTGAGGGTGGTTAGACCTCACAGTATGCACATCGGGTCCCCCCCCCTCCCCACATTTACATAAACTGCACTCACAGCAACACAGGCAGGGAGATTTAACAGAAACATTAGGGGGGAGGGGGCTTTACACAGATTACACTCAAGGCAGGGAGATACAGGGGATGTATTGTACTGTATGTTGTTTATTGCAATGCTTCAATGTGTGTACAGTATATATATATGTATAGGGATTGTTGTTATATATATATATATATATATTTATATTCATGTATTTATTTATTTATTTAAATTTATTTATTAATTGTGGGGCTGCTGTGCGTGAATTTTTTTTATTGTGGGTAGCGGGGGTGAGTGAAGGGGTTATTTGGCCATTGGTATGAGTTTAGGACTTGCGGGGGGGTTGCGGGTGCACTTAACCCCTTCACGAACGTAGCAGTTAATACAGCTACAGTCGTGAAGGGGTTAAGTGCACCCGCTACCCCCCGCAATCCCTAAACAACCACCATTGGGGCTACTACCCCCTTCACCCACCCCCTCTACCCACAATAAAAAAAATTCACACACAGCAGCAGCACAATTAATAAATAAATCTAAATAAATAAATAAATACATGAATAGAAATAAATACATTTAAAATATATTTTTATTTATAGTGTAGATGTGCAGGGGGTCTCTGGAGCTGAACCGCTTTGGCTTTAGGTCTGGGGACCCCCTGCTACCCGAGATACAGGCCCCTTTAGGGGGTGCAGGTATCCCTCTGCTTGGTTTACATGCCGCGGTCACGTGATCGGGACCTTTTAAATGCAGAGGGATACCGGCACCTCATAAAGGGGCCTGTATCTCGGGGAGCAGGGGGTCCCCGGACCTGAAACCAACGCGGTTCAGCTCCGGAGACCCCCTGCACATCTACACTATGAATAAAAATGTATTTTTAATGTATTTATTTATATTCATGTATTTATTTATTTATTTAGATTTATTTATTTATTTTTTGGGCGGCTGCTGTGTGTGAATTTTTTTTATTGTGGATAGCGGGGGTGGGTGAAGGGGGTATTAGCCCCAATGATGGTTGTTTAGGGCTTGCAGGGGGGAAGCGGGAGGGGTTAACCCCTTCATGACCGTAGCGGTATTAACTGCTACGGCCGTGAAGGGGTTAAGTGCACCCGCAACCCCCCCCCCGCAAGTCCTAAACTCACACCAAGGGCCAAATACCCCCTTCACCCACCCCCGCTACCCACAGTAAAGCGGGCACGGTGGGTTAACCCCTTCATTGCCTTAGCGGCTATCAGCTATGGGAATGAAGCAGCATTTCTGTATTTTTAATAATATTGTGCAGGAGCAGGGGGTCCCTTGAGCTTTGATTTCTGGCTCAGTGAACCCCCTGCTCACTGTACAATATTATTAAAAATACAGTCATGCTGCTTCGTTACCATAGCACATAGCCGCAAAGGTAAGGAATGAGTGTTTATTTATATATGTGTTTTATTCATACTGTAGATGTGCAGAGGGTCTCCGGAGCTGAACCGCTTTGATTTTAGGTCTGGGGACCCCCTGCTCCCCGAGATACCGGCCCCTTTATGGGGTGCCGGTATCCCTCTGCTTTGTTTACATGCCGCGGTCACGTGATCGGGACCTTTAAATGCAGAGGGATACCGGCACCTCATAAAGGGGGCTGTATCTCGGGAAGCAGGGGGTCTCCGGACCTGAAACCAATGCGGTTCAGCTCCGGAGACCCCCTGCACATCTACACTATGAATAAAAATTTATTTTAAATAATTTTTAATGTGCCAATGTTTGCGCAGAGAGAGCAGCGGTTCTCTCTCTGCTGCAAACACATCTCGCCAGGGGACGGCCTATAGTATCATTGATGTGTATGTTAGGGGTTATAGGGGTTGTTGTTATAAAGTATATACTGTATATATACAGTATATACTGCATTACAATTCATGAATTTCTCGGCTTCAAAGACAACAGCTCGCAAACGCCCCCATGCATTTTTACATGGCATTGCAGTATTGCAGCCAGCGGGAATAAAATGCATAAATCACAGCCGCGAAAATAACGCAATACACCCCGGGAGAAAACGACACAAAACCGCACATCACCGGGATATTCTGAAATTCGCGGAGCTAGCCGAGTTAGAATAAAGTTGGTCGCCACTGTATGCATTGTCTTGAGGCAACGTGTGAGGGTAAATATCAATATATTGTAATAATGCCTAAACAGCAAATCATATGCAACAAAATCACTTATATAAATAATCAATGTACAGCAAAATTCAGCAACATTATTAATTGTATTAATTTCAATGTGTTCTCAATATATGTCAGGCATTATTTAGTAATTAAGGAGACTTATGCCTATTGCACAAGTGAGAATCATATTTTTTATTCTGTTGATTTTAATCATAAGTACAATGGCTGTACATCAATGATGATAAATATTATATGTAATTGTACTTACTTAATTACCCTTATTCACATCTTTTTAATGTCTCATACTTTGGGAGTTAAATAGGTTTTAAATACTCTTTAAGTTATTTTTTTCCGCATTTATGATATGTCACATTTTCCAGATTGAGCCGTATTCATTCACTGGGTTTTAATTATAGTTTCTCTATGACTACAAAATTGTAAAATTCCATAATAAATAGAAATATGCAAACCATCTGCTCTTGGTCAATGCCATTAAAACCAAATTTGGCTTTTCTGATCAGCAAATAATTAACAAATTCCGTAAACATTTCAACAAAGCCTTATCCAAACATACATAAAAAATCATTTAAAAAAGCCTAGTTATTGAAAGGCATTGACAAATCCAATTGTAAAGCCATCATTTATTTTTCAAATAAATACATACTGTAGAAACACAGGTTCACAAATCACTGTTCAGGACTATGCATGTTGAAACCTTTGGGGATTACCTTGATTATTTTATCAGAATTTTTTGTAGTAAAAATCACATATTAAAGAATTAGCGTTTTTCATGTAAACTGAATTATTTCTGTCCACAAATGAATGACAAGGTGAAAATGTTGCCTGTTGAAAGGGAGGTATGGTCTGGCTCAATAGATGCAGACATGACACAAAAGAAGAAGTGAGACTCTCCCAAGTTTGGTGTTTACATGATAATATTAAGAAATGGTTTAATAAAGATTCAAATAGATTAAGAAAAATGTAAATGGTTTGAACTAGGGATGTGCAAACTTGCTAAAATAGGGTTAATGGATGTTTTTTTCAAACTATCCAAAAAGTTTGAAAGCTCACAAAATGTGGTTAGAACCCTAAAAAAGTTTGTGCAAAATGAACAATGTGGAAGTGAAATTGAAATTGAACAATTTTGTTTGAACTTTTACATTTTAGAGCAAAATCATGGCATTTCAGCAGAGAATATATATTCAAACAATGTTGGAGAAAAAAGACAGGAAAAGCCATATTGCAATTATAATTGGCTTACCACTTGCCAAATTGCCTGATAACTTTGACAACTGTGCAAAATGTTTCTGGTTCTAAAAAATGACAAATTTCATATGATTCGTAAACGTAATCTTTTCTAATTTCAACCGTTTAATTTTTTGCCTGCTGTTTGTTCACTTTGGTACATTGAGGGATTGCACTTGTAATGTATGTTAAACACAACAATCATTCTCTGATGGATTGTAATCCCTATTGTATTTTCAGGCATTTTGCCACTGGCTCAATGATCATGACACTTTCTGTTGTTTAAAATAAAGTTTCCAAACGTTACACTGAAAGCTCAATTGGATATTATCTTGGTTTTTAAGGATCTTGGGAAACATTCCTGGTAAAGAAAGAGTTTGTGGTGAAATGTACTGCAGTTCATGAAAAAATAAGTAAAGTTTGGCAAAACATATTTTGCACGTTTACATGACAAAAATGCATGTAACATTCGTCAAGTAATTGTGTTTGTCAATACAATAAATAGGAACATTTTGCACAATTGGGAAAATGTTCTCTTGACGTTCTGAAAATGCCCTAAGGGCACTGTAAAGGATAAAGCAGCAAAAAATGAATATAAAATCCAGGACTTCACTACTGTACTGTATGTCACAAAATCCAGACTAGGAGTATCTTGTGATTTTGGAATCACCTGATGTTTATTAAGTATCTACTGTATAAAATGGTTTCAGGTAAGTTCTACCAAGAAAGAAACAAGATTCATCTGGCTATACCCAGAGTAATATAAAGGAAGTTTATTATATTGGACTAAGAAAAATATTTGTACCTTTATTGAAAACTGGCTGAAGAACAGACAGCAAAGAGTTGTCATAAAGGGAACCTTTTCAGGTAGGGCTAAAGTTGTGAGTGGAGTAGATCAGGGATCAATACTGGACCCCTGGCTTTTTAACTTGTTTATTAATTACCTTGAGGTTGGCATAGAGAGCAAAGTCTACATCTTTGCAGATGACACTAAGGGCCTTTTCTATTAGGTTTGATAAATACTCATCGAGGATTTTGAGCAGCTATCGCAAAATTGTGCTAGGTAGCTATTTAGAAAGCCTCAATAAGTTGGTCAAATCTTAAGGGGAATGCATTTTATTGCGATTTCTGTACCAAACACATCGCGTAAGAGCTGCCAAAAAGCTAAAAATCACAGTTTTTTTTAAAATTATGCAATTCTAGTAGCTGCGATCAGATTACTCAGAGCTCTAGGGGCAAATTCACTAAGCTCCGATAAGTGGCTTTAAGAGCGCAAAGTGCCCTTTAAGGCCGATAAAGGCTGCAGTGAGATTAACTAAGCAGTAATAATAGCGCTTTATCAGCCTTAAATGCCTTTTTTCTGACCTGTGCGCAAAGTGCGCCCGATCAGGCAAACCCACCGATTTTTGCCAGTACTTTGGATTCACTAAGCAGCGCTAAGTGAATTGTGCTTTAAAAACACGCCGGAAAAACGTGCCAGCTAAAGGCAGGGCCAAAAGAAGCTGGACTTAGAAATGTTTTCTTTGTTTACGTTTTTGCAGGCACATACAACAGGCTGGTGGGTGTCCCAGGGTGACCCAGTGGGGTTCCCCGGGTGAGCCCCGCAGGAGTCCGGGGGTCACCGTGCGTGTCCGGGTTTCCCCGCGGGCCTGCAGTACCAATGGTGTTCACCCCAAACATAAACAATACTTTAAAATAAATACACCCCCTCCCCCCCTACATACAGTCCAATAATGGTCAAAATTACTATTTTACACATATGGCTAATCGTGCATTTGCCCATTTAAAATACAACAATAAGCATCATCAATAAAGTTAATAAATCTTGCACTCACCGCTGCCAGGCTGCCACGATGAAGGCCGTCCTCATCCTTATCACCGTCTATGTCCTCTGTTGCTCCAAACAATACAGAACAATAAAAAAATACATTCTAATGTCCCCTAACCCCTTAATCACATTATTGATTACTAACTGGTAAAGTACTTACGTGGTTAATCCACCCTCCCCCATTACCCACCTCTTAGGCCCACAATAAACATTACAATATTTAATAAAGAACAATACACAACCCGTCCACCCCCTATGCCCCCACATAATTCAAATATGTATTTTTGTACACACAGGATTTATATCACATGTTGACTCAAAATTAAGTACAGTATAAGTGCATGATATCCATCTTCATAATTTCAATATAACTGCAAACATTAGGAGGGGGTTACTTGTAAGGGCAATAGTCACATGATCAGCAAACAACAATGACAATTGTCAAGGCTTTTGCCCCACCTCTCGAGAAACAGCCACGTATTTCTTGTGATTTAATTCCTTCATCACTGAACATGTTACATCCAAATGTCATGATTGTGTGATTTTGAACAACAATTAGTCATATTGGCTCCCATCATCGCTTTCACTGTGGAATAATGAATGGTGTTTATTTTAGGATGACATAAGTTTATATTATGTGAGCAACATATCTCATTCTAAATATAATGACTGCTTCGATTAATCAAAAACCCATGTTCTACATACTATACAACACATGTAGTCTTGATAACACAAATGTGGTTAATTAGTCTGCCTATTTAAAGGATACATGGAAACACTTCCCTTCAAGGGTGAAATGGAGGTCATTAGCAATTTGGCGGTGCTAGAGATTGTAGTGAGGATGAGGCGCGAGATTCTGTTACAATAGAGGGAGACAAGGGAGAGGAGGTAAAGGAGGGAGAAGAGGGAGAGGCAGGTGAGGCAAATTTCAGTAAAGCGGACATTGGTGCCACATAACTTCCGCCCAAGATACTCCATAGTATGTTTAAGTGAGGACGATGTCATCCGCCGCTATCGATTTAGCTCAGCAGCTATCTTGGAACTCTATGGCGTGTTAGGAGAAGATTTAGAGCCAACAGCAGACAGGAGTCATGCAGTGCTTGGTCTTGTTAAATTGCTGAGCTCATTACATTTTCATGCTTCTGCGTCTTTTCAGGCAACTGTGAGCATAGTAGGCGGGGTCTCACAGCCAACATTCTCGCAGGTCCTTAGCCAGTTTCTACTGCTGCGGCACAGTTTATTCGAGCATTTGCCCGTTCTGTGCCGCAGCAGTAGCCTGGCGCGCGCCCGAGTGTGACGGGCGCACGCCGAAGCAGCGGAAGAGCGCCCTCCGATCGGGGCGCTCTCCCTACCGCTGCCGGGTCCGCCGGGTCCCCCGGAACCCCCTGCCGCTGTCCCGCGATCGCGGGACACCAGGGCTCCCTCGGGGAGCCCCTGGACACGCGTGCAGGGGGTGCACGCTCCCGATGACGCGTGACCGTGCGTCTATGACGCGCGGCACGCCGAGGGGCGGCCACTAGCAAGCCGGGAGATTTCCCGGCTTGCGGTACCGACCACACTTCAATAAAGTGTGTCGGTAGTGTATGTGCACTGACTAGACGTGCTAGGTATTATATACATTTTCCAAGTGAGCAGACAGAGTGGCAGGTACTGAAGACTGCATTTTAAAATGTCGCAGGGATACCCAATGTGATGTGTGCTATAGATTGCACACATGTTTTGTTTACCCCGCTATGTGAAGGTGAGAGGCATTTCCGTAAAAGGAAACACTACCACTCGCTGAATGTGCAAGTTGTATGTGACGCGCCACGATTCCCATATCCTGCAGAACTCTTTAGTCTTCCCTGCATTTGAAGCAGGTGAATTCGAGGACAGTTGGCTATTGGGTCAGTCACTGTAATACAAACTGCACTTAGATCTAAATTTCATGTACAGGTTAATGTTTCAGTCTGCTTAGAAAATATATAATGTAACAACAAATCATTTCAAACATGTTATATGTTTATTTTAAATACACAAAATATAATCCATGTTAGGCAGCTTTACATTTTGTTCAAGGATTAATCACACAATAGTGCATTTTTGTTAAAAACAGTAATTGCTTACATATTGCAGTATTAATACTATAACCACAGGTGTCATGTTTATAATGTTAAATGGATGTCCTCATGACACTATGTCAAAGCTATTAAATTAGGAATATTGGATTTAATGTCATGTGTGGTACATTATTCAATCACTTTCATGTACTAGGACAAGTCAATCGGCAATTTTGTTAATATTTGTTATGTAGTATCTCAACATTCATGTGTTATAACTGTCTTATAAGCGACTTGGGATATGGAAGCCGGCCCTGGCTCCTGACACCACTGGGTAATACTCAAACCCTTGCAGAAGAACGTTATAATTCGGGTCACGTCTCCACTCGCTCAGTAATTGAGAGGACATTTGGAGTGTTAAAAAGTCGCTTCAGATGTCTTGACAAATCTAGGGGGGGCCCTACAGTTTTCGCCACATAAGGTTGCTGACACAGTGATTTGTTGTTGCATTCTGCACAACATTGCGGTACGTCACAATCTTCCAGGCAACATTCTGGAGGATCTAGAGGAGGATCCTCCTGTGCCTCCTGCAGGGGTTAGGGATCATACAGCCAGTGGGGTGGAGACCTGCCAGACTGTCATCGAAACTTATTTCACATGTAAGATTTTAAATTACATAGAAGAGAATCTATATGTGTTCACATTTTATTGTGTGCAACTAATAATAGGATCCTGCTCTCTGAATTTGAATGCCCATTTTCGCCTGAATTAACACAAGTTCATGTGACAACGGTATGTGAGTGTTTAACACATTTGTCCTTCTCTACATCATGTCCCCCACCCTTTGAGGATATGTGATTGCACATATTTATTAAATTGTTATTGGTCACATTTTTTACATAATTTGGCTAATTGACACTTAATGAACAATTAAAACATACATTCTTTTAATATGCCTGCAGGAGTGTGAGCTGCTTACATGGTGATATCTTTGATCAGTAACCTGGTATGTGTCCATAACAATAGTGACATTAGTTGAATGGCAACTTGACACATTGCAATTGTCATATTTCATGTGAATGATTCATAAAATTACTAATGTTGAAATTTCATGAATACATGAAATATACAGGATAACACATTGTGTAATCCTTCACACAACGTAGTATTAATAGTATTTGATTCGTGAAAAGGTGCATGAACATGAGCTATCACTAAAATAGTGCACACACAATGTTTATAATTCAAAAGTTTAGGGACATGTTACCCAACTAATTAGTATCTAGTCTAGTTATTTATAAATGACGCTAATAGTTGACATAAAAAATATTGAAATATCCATTAGAGAATATAATATTTTCTTGTTAAATACTAAGTTATTGTGGACAGTTAAGGTTCTCACTCATGCTATGAGACAAAGTAAATTCTAAATCAGACAAAATCATATTTTCATGATACTGCTGCGGCCAAGTTTATTCGAGCATTTGCCCGTTCTTGGCCGCAGCAGTAGCCTGGCGCGCGCCCGAGGGTGACGGGCGCGCGCCGAAGCAGCGGAAGAGCGCCCTCCGATCGGGGCGCTCTCCCTACCGCTGCCGGGTCCGCCGGGTCCCCCGGAACCCCCTGCCGCCGTCCCGCGATCGCGGGACACCAGGGCTCCCTCGGGGAGCCCTGGACGCGCGTGCAGGGGGCGCAGGCTCCCGAAGACGCGTGACCGCGCGTCTATGACGCGCGGCACGCCGAGGGGCAGCCACTAGCAAGCCGGGAAATCTCCCGGCTTGCGGTACCGGCCACACTTTAATAAAGTGTGTCGGTAGTGTATTTGCAGAATGTAAAAGGTGTACGTTGTTCTGCATTTGGATACTTCTATTCACATGATCTTCTGCCAGTGGAATGGAGATGTCAACATCTGTGAAAGAAGTAGATATGTAATGTTACTTATAAATGTACACATTTACGGCAAACTTTTCAGCTGCATATACTGTAAACACACATCATATGTGTTTTTGGATTGTAACTGTTGTCTTACACGTGACATTTTTATTTTATAATAATTTCTGAACATCTTCCAACTAAATCTTTAATCTTTGTTGCTTTGATAGGCATGAATACGTTATCTAACAAATACGGTTGTGTGAAAAAGAAAGTACACCCTCTTTTTATTCTGTAGTTTTACAAATCAGGACATAATAACAATCATCTGTTCCTTAGCAGGTCTTAAAATTAGGTAAATACAACCTCATATAAACAACAACACATGACATATTACACTTTGTCATGATTTATTTAACAAAATTAAAGCCAAAATGGAGAAGCCATGTTTGAAAAACTAAGTATACCTTATGATTCAATAGCTTGTAGAACAACCTTTAGCAGCAATAACTTGAAGTAATCGTTTTCTGTATGACTTTATCAGTCTCTCACATTGTTGTGGAGGAATTTTGGCCCACTCTTGTTTACAACGTTGCTTCAGTTCATTGAGGTTTGTGGGCATTTGTTTATGCACAGCTCTCTTAAGGTCCAGCCACAGCATTTCAATCAGGTTGAGGTCTGGGCTTTGACTGGGCCATTGCAACACCTTGATTCTTTTCTTTTTCAGCCATTCTGTTGTAGATTTGCTGGTGTGCTTGGGATCATTGTCATGTTGCATGACCCAATTTCGGACAAGCTTTAGCTGTCGGACAGATGGCCTCAAATTTGACTCTAGAATACTTTGGTATACAGAGGAGTTCATGGTCGACTCAATGACTGCAAGTTTCCCAGGTCCTGTGGCTGCAAAACAAGCCCAAATCATCACCCCTCCAACACCGTGCTTGACAGTTGGTATGAGGTGTTTGTGCTGATATGCTGTGTTTGGTTTTCGCCAAGCGTGGTGCTGTGCATTATGGCCAAACATCTCCACTTTGGTCTCATCTGTCCCAAGGACATTGTTCCAGAAGTCGTGTGGTTTGTTCAGATGCAACTTTGCAAACCTAATCCATGCTGCCATGTTCTTTTTAAAGAGAAGAGGCTTTCTCCTGGCAACCTTTCCAAACAAACCATAATTGTTCAGTCTTTTTCTAATTGTACTGTCATGAACTTTAACATTTAACATGCTAACTAAGGCCTGTAGAGTCTGAGATGTAAATCTTCGGATTTTTGCAACTTCTCTTATCATTGCACGGTCTGACCTTGGGGTGAATTTTCTGGGACGTCCACTCCTGGGAAGATTGGCAACTATCTTGAATGTTTTCCACTTTTGAATAATCTTTCTCACTGTAGAATGATGGACTTTAAATTGTTTGGAAATGGCCTTCCCAGGTTGATGGGCAGCAATAATTGCTTCTCTAAGATCATTGCTGATGTCTTTCCTCCTTGGCATTGTTTTAACACACACCTGAATGCTCCAGACCAGCAAACCGCTAAAACTTTGGCTTTTACATAGGTGGTCACACTTGAAGATGATCAATTAATCAAGGGCATTTGATTAGCAGCACCTGTCTGCTACTTAGTATCTTAATTCCTATGGAAGCAGTAATTGTGTACTTAGTTTTTTACACATAGCTTCTCCATATTGGCTTTATTTTTGTTAAATAAATGATGACATTGTGTAATATGTCATGTGTTGTTTTTCACCTGAGGTTGTATTTACCTAATTTTAAGACCTGCTAAGTAACAGATGATTGCTATTATGTCCTGATATGTAAAACCATAGAATTCAAAGAGGGTGTACTCTCTTTTTCACACCAATGTAGATGAGTTTTTAAAATGTTTCAATGCACAAACTGCCTGGACTCAAATGTATTCTGTCACATACTATCACTGCAACAATATTATATACACACAATGCTAAACAACATTAATTAGCCATGATAATGTTACATATTAGCTGTAAATATGGCGCTTTTCCGCATATTTTCTAATTGACTAACACATAATGAGCGGATCACACACATTCTAATGTTTCCATAGGCAAAGTACTCCAATATTAACGAATATATCTACTGTTTTTCTGCACATATGCCATTTCTTAAACTCTTGTCTAAAATGTTGAAAGTATTTTGCTGGAACCGAGAGGCATATACCTTGTGTAATGACATTTAAGGGATGCGCAGGACGAGCTCTGATTTCAGGTTGCCATTGTCTTCCACGGATCTCGTTAACTGTATCTTACCTTCTTTCAAAAGTGTGTGCCGACATCTGTTGGGCTTCACGACGCAATCTCTGTAATATAATCAGATAACAGAGAAGAGGTAAAAGGGGCATAGAAATGTTAAAAAAACATTGAAACAATTTAGCAATGGTACGCGCATGCGTAATTGCTGGAACGCATATGCATGTAATTCGGAAACAAGCGATTCACAGATAGTATAAAGTACATTTGCTATAGTTACCTGCATTATATTGCATTCATATTCGGTGCAGGCATGTAAGTGGTGTTTTGGAGTTAGCTGCTGTAGTCAATCAATTGCTTGTTCTCTGTGTTCATCTCATTCGGGTTGTAACTTGCTCCGTAAAAGTTTTGACACTGTCATGTACTGTGGCGGATACCAATAGTTACTTTGTGGCATTTCATCTGCTTGAGCCAGGTCGTTAGTATGCATGTTAGCGTAATAGCTAGCTCTGGCATTGTTGTGGGATTGGTTGGACACCTCCGGTTGAAAAGAATAACAATTTAGCAGAACATTTAAGGCACCGCTGTGGGCACCTATATCATTGTAGTTGGGTCTACAATTTCTGTCCCTTCTTCTTAAATTTCCAGTAGCAAACATACGCATACATGATTCATGCACTGCCCCACAGCCACCCCTCTTTCCTGCAGATGGTGGCTTCCAAATAAAACAATCATTGCTTGATAAAGTACGTCTGATCGAATTTAGCCATACCTTCTGCTTTGGATGTTTTTTATAAAATGGCTATTTAGCAGTGATATGGTCATATATCTCTGATACAGTTGCTATTTTCTCAGTTCGGTATTGAATAGCGCTATATATTAAATATGCGTAACACAACAGAGGTTTCATGTTTGCAGACATTTCTAACGGCATGTGTTCTCATGGAATGGGGGAAAATAACGCTAAGTCTTAATTTAAATCATCTTGTGTAGAAAAGTATCAAATTGTTGGGAATGTGTTCAACACGGTCCAAGGTCATTAGACAAAGGAATAAGTGTCCATGAAATCTTCTCCCACATAAAGGTTTTCTGGGTACTGCATAATTTTCAATGCCAGATTCCAAACAATTAATTCTCAAAAATACGATACACACATTTTTTGTGTAATAATAATGTGTCTTTGTAAAAATGGCAAATGTTCACAATTAATTCTCATGTTTATCTGTGTGTACAAAATAATTAGATCTTTCTCATATCAGCATAATTATCCTTGAGACATGAGAATCGCGGTGCTGTTTAGTTCACATATGTCTGCACATTAAATATGTAATAATGCTCAGTTAATTATTTCACATTTTTAAGTACAGCAGAGACTGCGACTATTCTAACACAAACCAGTGGCAATCGCCAAAAAGACCCAGGTACATGCTGGGTACATGCCTTAAACTTGCCTTAAACTAGACCCAGCATTTCTGCATTGATTAATGGCCCATCCGATTAATAGCGGGGGTCCCTGGCAGTCCCATTCAAACTGAATGGGACTGCCAGGGACCCCTGCTTTGTTAATCCTATGGGTCATTAGTCAATTAAGAAATGCCTTAAACTTGCCTTAAACTAGCCAGGTTACACTCAGAACATACCCATAATGTAACCGGGCTAGTTTAAGGCAAGCTTTAGAATAGTCGTGGTCTCGTCTGTATGTGTCTTTAGCAATACTGAATTAAAGTAAGTTATTATTAATGTGTAAAATAGGTATAATCATTTCATACTTCACTGTGTATACAGTTCGAAGAAGATATTATTCATACATGAACTATATCTAATTAAATGCAACACTGATATTTGTAGATACACTAGACTTTAGCAGGACATGCTGAAATCATGAGATATTAATTGCTCATTGTTCTCATTAGACATATCATACCATACACCCTTAAAAGTTTTTTGGACAAACTTTGAACTAGCCACAAAAAGAGGTAATCATAGTTATTTTGTATACGCTTAGTGTATAATTTAAGGGGACAGCATGGAGAAATATATCTTATTGTCAAAATGAATATGTTATGGTACATTTTAGAAGATATGTGAATGACTATTTATTTTTTGGTAACCTTTTTTGGGGAAGACAGGGTGGTACACCATAATCTGCTCGCATTTTCCTTGGTAGGTGCAGAAGATAATATTGAAGTGCTTTGTGTGGCACTGATTTGTGCTACACCTTCTTCCATTGGTGGGGCCACAACAGTTGTTTGGCTGGTTGGTTGTGCCTGTGCTTCTGGCTGTACATATGTCTGTTGCATTGGCATTGGCAGTGCTTCTGGTTTTAGATATGCCTGTTGCATTGGCATTGGCAGTGCCAGTCCCATTCCCTATAGATGTGCCTGTTGCTGTGGCATTGGCTGTGCCAGTCTCTGTGCCTGTGCCAGTGCTTCGAACATTGGATTTTGATGTGGCTGTGGCATTGGCTATGGCATTGGCGGTGGCTGTGTCGGTGGCTGTGCCATACATTGTGCTATAATAGATAAACTATTAGAAATAGCCTTTAGAGTATCCTGTTGTTGGGTGAAAATGCCTTGCATGTTTATTAGTTCTTCACAAATGGTCCGATTGGTTTGCTGCTGGTTGGCTGCCACAGCCTGTTGATTTTGGAAAAACAATTGCTCTGCAGATTTTAATGATGCCCATTCAGCTGCACACTACTGTATTGTCACCTTGGCTTGCTTGTAGATGCTCACTGTCTCATTCATCCTCTATTTCAGGATCTGTTATATCCTGTTCCCGATTGTAACCCTTGACAAACAGTTGGGGTGTAGTATCATCTGAGTCAGGGACATCGAGTTCACGGAGTGCCTCAGCATATTTATGTTCATGCTCCTCCACAGGTTGAAGCTCTTGGGTCTCCTCAAGCATTTCCTCCTCACTTGCTAATTCGTCAAGATTTTGGGTTGACAAATCAGAGTCTGTTTCCTCATCCACAACTAATACATCAATTATAAATTGTAATGAACATAATGACAAACTAATTATGTGCTACTGTTGTTATTTTTGTTGAAAATGTATATTGTTATGCATTGTATCTGCTTAAAAAAAATTTGTCTGACTTAAATAACACTGTTAGTTATGTGCATATGCCATTCACATCACCTAAGCTAAACATTATATTTGTATTTTAAATGTGGGCTATTGATCAAAATGTTGAAGAATACACTTTAAATTCACACGTGAAATGTATGCGGTGTTCTACAGCACACGGCTCAGCGTGCGTACAAGTACAGACCCACAACGGGGCTGTGCCCAGTACGCACCTTTGCGCGCATTTGTAAGTTGCGCTGTAAGACCATTTTTGGAAAAGACATCCAAATTGTGCTTACAACTTGCGACAGAGGCGAATGAGGGCGAAACAGCCGCGTGAGGACATGGCCACATCCCCGCAAAAACCCCACCATGCCTCACGTCACAACCTTTGACTCTCCACGCAGACCTCATATCGCAGGGAAGCACTGTGCATGCGCTGCACCCCTGCCAGGCACGTGTGCTACAGTGCAGACTGTGACCATAGCCCAACATACAAATTTCTTGTGATAAACAATTTATGTTAAACACAAGAGAACAACATCATCTGGCCTATTGCCACAACATTATAGTGTTCCCAGATCTACTTCAATCTCCTCCAGAATACATCAAACCCAGCTAACTTCTGGAAGGTTATCAATAACATATTCCAGCTTCCTAACCATCAACAGCCAAGTAATATCACTAAGGGGAATATTACTCTGACAAACCCCACTGACATTGCAAATGCATTCAATGATTACTTTGTGGGGTGTGCTACTAACTTATTAGTGAAACGTAACCCAAACCAAAAACCTGAATCTCATCCTGGGAGTACCCATATAGCCCTACCCCCTCCCAACACTGCCCACAATTTTAAATTTGGCCCAGTATCCGAAGAGGAGATTACACAAGCGCTCCTCAAATTAAAACTAAGCAGTCAATCTGGACCTGACATACTACAATCTAGGTTCCTAAGACTTGGTGCCCCAGCAATTGCCAAACCAATTGCTTCCATAGTCAACTCTATCCTGTCTGTAGGCCATATCCCTAAGACCTGGAAAACTGCCAGAGTTGTCCCAATCTTCAAAAGTGGGACAAAAACACTGTCTCAAACTACAGGTCAATCTCCCTTCTCCCAATACTATCCAAAGTAATGGAAAAATGTGTCCACTCCCAATTAAGTGATTACAATACCAAGACAAATTTCCCTAGCCAATTCCAATCTGGCTTTCGCCCCAAAACACTCTACCGTAACTACCCTGCTAAAAGTTTGCAATGAAATCCAGTGTGGAATGGAACGGGGTCAACTCACTAGTGCAATATTCCTAGATTTTGCAAAGGCTTTCGATACTGTTGATCATGCTATCCTGCTTAACAAACTCCAGAGCTCTGGAATAGGGAAGCATGCTTTAAACTGGTTTCAGTCCTACCTATCATGTAGATCCCAACATGTGTCCATCTCAGGCTCTAACTCCAACCCCCTGGATATCACCTGTGGTATCCCGCAAGGCTCTGTTCTGGGGCCCCTACTCTTCTCAGTGTTCATCAATGATCTCCCACAGCTTGTAAGGAAGCCTCAATACACATGTATGCAGATGACACAATCCTATATGCACACAGCTGTAGCCTCTCTGACCTTGCACACATACTTCAGTCTGACTTTTTGAGACTCGAAAACTGGATTTCCCAAAACAAACTGTTTTTAAACACTGACAAGACTGTAACAATGGTATTTGGGACCAAGAAAGCTTCCTGTGACTGAGCTCCAGATCAGAACCATCGCTAACACCACCCAAACTCCTGTTACTAGTTTTAAATACCTGGGCATATGGTTTGACTCCCACTTAACATTTGGAATGCATATTGATACCCTGATATCCAAAACCTATGCCAAACTAGGTGAACTTTACAGGAACAAATCCTCCCTAAGCCTGCTGGTCAGAAAGCGTATCACACAGCAGATGCAAATGCCAATTATCGACTATGGAGACATAGTACACTGGCGACACACTTTATTCGAGCTCGGCTAGTCCCACGAATTCGGGTATACTCGGATGTATTGAGGTTTGTGACTGTTTTCTGCCCGAGTGCATTGCGTTATTTTCCAGGCAGGGATTGAAGCATTTTATTCCCGCTGGCTGCAATACTGCACAGTATATATATATATATATACTGCATTACAATTCATGAATTTATGCCATCTGGTAGACACGCGAAGCATTGCAGCCTATTAAATCCTAATCATTATCATTTAACAGATCAGCCGCCCGTCAGCCAGGCATGAACCATGGCTGGGAAGGCAAACGCAACGGGGCTTGTCTGAGGTGAGGAGCGGCGCGTTCCAGGTATCTGCCAGGTACATACTGGGTATTTGCTCGAATAAAGTGTGTCGCAGCAGTATATGGCTCGGCATTCCAAATCCATCTTAGCAAACTTGACACCCTCTACAATTCAATTTGTCGTTTCTTTCTCCAATGCAACTGCAACACACATCACTGCGAAATGCTCAAAGAACTTGATTGGTCATCACTTGAGTCTAGGCGCAAAGTTCATCTTTCCTGTCTTGCCTTCAAATACTTTCTGGGCAAGCTGCCCATCTATCTGAACAAGCTCCTCACCCCTATCACATGCAGCACTTATCATCTGAGATCTGACTCCAAAAGACTGTTCATGGTCCCAAGGCTCAACAAAGTATCCAGCCGCTCCTCCTTCTCTTACCGTGGACCCCAAAACTGGAACAACCTACCGGAGACTCTCACATCCACCACCAGTTTACGTTTTTCAAAACTAAGGCTGTCTCACATTTAATCTGGTCTGTAACTGTTACATATGCCTATAATATACATCTCCTCTAGCTGTGCATGCAATATATTATATATATAATGTATACCTTGGTCATTTATGTAACTGTATTTGTAACCATGTATTATTTGTCATTAACTATGTCCAGGACATACTTGAAAACGAGAGGTAACTCTCAATGTATTACTTCCTGGTAAAACATTTTATAAATAATATAAATAAATACTTTCAATGCTGTTGTACTTTTTTTTTGCAAGTTTGGAAACACACACACATACACACACACATGTTATTGTCCGTGTTAAAAGGGCTTTTATTGAACACATGAGGTCAGTTAATTTTAGGAGCCCCCGTAGAGAACGTTTAACAAAAAACACTAACTCAGAGTTTTTTTTAGAGCTAACTCCCCCACACCCGGTGTCAACCCAGAATCAGTTCTCTGTGTTGGGGGACAAACAAGATACCAGACAGCAGGAACATCCAAACTGAAAAAGACCACTAGAGGAACATGGGTAGAAGACAACCCAAAACATAAGAGACCAACCAAATAAACAACATTTTTTATCTTAGTGAAAAAACTCTTTCAGAACTGAAAATAAATTGATCTCCAAAGGGCTTAACTTTGCACCCACTCAAAGAGCTAATGGGTTCAATTTATATATTGACTAACAAATTCATCAGACAGCTTACCATCAAACGTTATGGCTAACCAGCCAAGGGACTCCACCACTGAAGACCCATACCGGCACTCCACTCTAAAAATGAAGTCCAAATTTTACCCAAGTGGGAGCAAGGGGCACCACTTGGAAATATTTCAACAATTAATTCAAAATGACTTAGAAGAAATGACAAAACAGCAATCTAAATTCAAAGACAATCTAAGTAGCAAGGAAAGGGCAGCATTAAAAACCCGTATGCAAGACAAATCAATAACATGTAAGCAGGCTGACAAAGGTGGTGGAGTCGTTATTATGGACAAAGAATATTATTTAGAAGAAGCCAACGGGATACTCAATGACTCAAACACATAATAATGTCTTAAAACTGATCCCACTTATATTTTTAAAGAGAAAATTGTAACATAAATAAAAAGAGCTAAAGAGAGAGGCATTTTAAATGAAACATAATTTTATTATCTTAATAATCATCACCCTACAAAGGCTGTCTGTAGTTTTTTACCTAAAATCCATAAAGATCTTAAAGCACCTCCTGGTAGACCCATTATCTCTGGGATAGGATCTCTGACTTCTAATTTATCAGAATATATAGTCACTTTTTTACAACAATATGCAGTCAAAATGAGATCCTATCTCAGAGATACCATGGAGGTGCTGGATATTTTATCAAAAGTAAAATGGAAACCAGATTACATTATGGTAACATGTGATGTCACATCATTATATAAAGTGATTGATCAATAGCAAGGACGCGAAGCCATAGGGAGAGCTTTAGATGAGGACGAGGATCTCCTTGATGAACAGAAAACATTTGTATTAGATAGCATCTCTTTAATTTTAAAACACAATATTTTTAATAATAAATATTTTTTACAGCGTCGCACCACAGCCATGGGGCCAGGTTTGCACCTAGTTACGTGAACATTTTTATGGGCATGAGGGAGCAGGACAAGATCTGGTCCACACATGACTATGGTGCAGACCTGGTCCTATGGCGCCGCTACATTGACGACGTGCTTTTTATCTGGAAAGGTAGTGATAGTCAGCTCCAACTTTTTCTAAACTATATTAATGATAATTTGCTGAATCTTGCTTTTACATCACCCCAGAGTAAACAAACAATTGATTTTTTAGACCTTACTATATATATTGAGAGTAACCAAATAAAAACAAAAACATTTTTTAAAAAGGTTGACAGCAATAACTATCTGATTAAAAATAGCTGTCACCACACAAAATGGCTGGACAACATCCCTCCAGGGCAATTTAGAAGAATATTCCATAATTCCACTGACGAAACTGTATTTTTAGAACAGGCAGAGATTTAAAAAAAATCATTTTTTAGAGAGAAATTATGATAAGCAAACCTTGGAAACATCAATAGCTGAATCCATCCAGATAGAGAGAGGAGAACTGCTGAAAGCTAAAAAGCAGAATGATAATGAAGAATACACAGTTTCATTTATAACGAAATGTAATAAAGATTCTAAGAAAATTAGCTCCATCATCTGTAAGCATTGGCATATATTGCAGCAGGATGAAATCTTGAAGGATCATATTCCTAACAATCCTAGGATCATTTTTAAAAAGACGGACAATATAAAGACAAAACTGGCTCTAAGCACTTTTAAAAATCAACCAAAATCAAAACCTACTAATTGGCTGCCAATCCAGTGGGCTTTTTAAAATGGGCTCTGTTGAAAATGTTCCAGATGGGATGTGTCCTAGGAATGGACAGATGCACGTCTGAAATGGAGGGGTTATTTTCTTTGTTTTGTATGGGCTTTTTAAAATGCTTTAATTGTAAAGCATGCCCATTTGGTAGCACTGAAAAAAACAGACTTCAAATCTACATCAACTAATGAATGCTTCAAATTCAAACAATTCATGAGTTGTAAAACCACATTCGTGTTATATCTACTTCAGTGCCCGTGTGGCTTAGAATATGTAGGGTGCACACGTAGATCCCTCAAAGTATATGTACTTGAACATATAGGTAATATTAGAAAAGGACTCCTAACACAAAGCGTATCTAAACATTTTGCCTTAAAGCATAACAAAAATCCACATGGCTTGATCTATAGAGCAATTGAACATATTCCCATCAACTGGCATGGAGTGATCATATAGCCAATTTATCACGCAAAGAGACATATTTGATTTATAAACTTAAGACATTGTCCCCACTGGGGTTGAATATAGATATAGATTTAGGAGTTTTTTTTTTAGTATTATTATCTATTCACTATTCATGGCTTCTTCAAGCTTTCCAAGAACATTTTTATTCTCTCCTTTCATTACGCCCCTCTGTATTTTCTCCATTTTTAATCTCTTTTTAAATGACTTTGTATCACAGTATTTCACTCAGTTTTCTGCTTTATTGTAGATCATCATCAATTGTTGATTTTGGCCTCATCTATTAATGCTTCCTTGATCATTATTTCCTAAAATTTTTTTTTAACATTTATTAGTTGCATTGAAAATTAATAGTCTAATTGTGTTAATAGATTTCTGTTCCAGGCATTAGATTTGACATCAGCTTTGTCAAGAACCTACGCTGAGATTCATTATAGATGCCATAACTAGCATCATGAATATGAGCATTACGCTACTTTTTAGGGATATATGTTATGTATGCCCCATATAGAGTTACTACTCATCTATTCAGACTTATTCTAAGCTGACATGAGCCCTGCTTATTACCCATTAGCTTGTCCATTCACGCTTCACAAAATTCACAGAGTGTATGTTGCAGTTGTTTTTTCCGCATCATACATCACTATTTATATGAAGCATGCACTTACATCAAAGCTGCTATCAGCTGCTATATTGAACCACTAACAGGTGCACTTAGACTCTTCTGAGAATCCCTTTGAGCTGTCTTTTAATCATTATTTCACTGTTCCTATTGTGCTACCATATCACATTTGCCCGACATTAATACCTCACATTAGAGCTCCATTTACTTATTGCATATATCAGCAAATAGCCTCTCGACAGTTAAATAGCACCAAGTGTCACGATGTCTGATTCAGCATTATCTGTTTCTCCAAACACTTGTCAATACAAACACTGGCGACACACTTTATTCGAGCTCGGCTAGTCCCACGAATTCGGGTATACCCGGGTGTATTGAGGTTTGTGACTGTTTTCTGCCCGAGTGCATTGAGGTATTTTCCAGGCAGGGATTGAAGCATTTTATTCCCTCTGGCTGCAATACTGCACAGTATATATATATATACTGCATTACAATTCATGAATTTATGCCATTTGGTAGACACGCAAAGCATTGCAGCCTATTAAATCCTAATCATTATCATTTAACAGATCAGCCGCCCGTCAGCCAGGCATGAACCCAGGCTGGGAAGGCAAACGCAACGGGGCTTGTCAGAGGTGAGGAGTGGCGCATTCCAGGTATCTGCCAGGTACATACTGGGTATTTGCTCGAATAAAGTGTGTCGGTGCAGTACTTAGACTAAAGCCAAATTGGAAGTATTTTTTGCAGCCAATGAAATTCGAGCTGCTATCTGTTACAAGTTTATTAATTATACATACTACGGCTGTACCTTTTGAATTCCGGTGTCCTAATTAGTTGGCCCCTGAGACAGTCCTGTTTTTACAGATCATGTACAGTATGATATAGCCGACTTCGCGGTATCATTCACTGCCATATACAATAGCATTTACATAAATCGCAGCTGTTATTAGCTGGTTCAGTGTACCAAAAGCAGGTTCACCTAGATTTCTTCTTTTTTAACTGTTTGTAATTACAGTATCATTTCCCTTGTGGTGCACAATTGTGGTTTATTGCACAACCTCAATCCATTTGTCCCAGATTATGGGCTTTAATACCTCGTATGAGAGTTCTATTACATAAATGTATTAGCCTCTTGATTTGCCAATTGTCATTAACCCCAATTGCCAAGATGTCTGAAATAAGTTACGAGTCTATTATGCAGCCATTGATATTCGAGCTGTCTCCAAACACATATGAGATTACTTTTGATCATTTATGCATTATCTTTAGGTTTTTATTGAAGAAGTTAGACATTGCCAGTTTATGGGCTATCCTTGCGTCATAATAATACAGAAGCTATGCGAATTTACATTAAACATTGTATGTCAAGTTTATTGATTGATCAAACCACTGTTATAAAAAGAACACCAGCATTATTGCGAAATGCGTTGTTCAGTGGAGAGGATTTTTGACCGTCGTCGGCCACCATATTTGCTGAAGGTTCCTGGTTTGTAGTCCCGCGATCCGGACGCGGTAGCGAGGAGTACCTGCAACGAGGGACCGTTGGACACTCCGGCAGAGCTTCCACGTTTACTTACAAGTGTAAGTTCATGAACTGATTCTATTTTTTTTATGTTTTTATGTTTTCATGTAATAAATAGTTTACACTTGTACAAACACCTCTCCTCCATCTATTATCACAGAGGGTATCCACCATATTGCAATAGATGACCATCTGCAATCATCAACATTTATGACTAGCAACAACTCACATATGGCCATGTGAGTGTTAGTGTTTATATATATATATATATATATATATATATATATATATATATATATATATATATATATATATATATAAATCAACACAATGAAAATAAAAAACAGAAGCATGGAAATATTTATTACTATTCCCCCCCACCACTGGGTACAAACCCCTACTGTGTCTCTTTACTTCTGAGACCTGCACAGAGGAAGAAATGAGTTTGGAGGTGGACCACATCAGGAAGTGTTGGCTGCAATAGAAGTGCCAGACCCTGCAACAGACATGCAGTTCACTCACACATGGCCGTGTGAGTGCTAATATTAATTTTTTTAGTCTTCATCTGTATCCTTCTATCACGAGTTCCCTGCATCCATTTGGAGCCATAGAAGCAAAGTAGCCACCTTCACAGAGTTATTTGAAATCTGCAACGTATATGCAGGCCACTCACATATGGCCGTATGAGTGAATTAATCAATCATTATCCCTTCACACCTTGATTATTATACATATGGTCATATTTCAGACATTGTTTAATTCCCCTTTTTTTTATTCTTTGTTCTTTTCCTTTTGCGCTCGCTGATATTCTGTCTTTACCTCATCCAGGGAGGCTCCTCTTCCAGCTGATCTGCAGCAAAAGTTTGGGGCCAGTATATATTTTTATAACTTTTGGTTCTCTTTCTTTTGTTCACTATTTTACCCACACCCTGCTCTATCTCAGAGGTTATTATTGTTATTTCGTAGGGAGCGCCCCAGTATCTCCAGTCTTTCAATTTTAGACCTCCGATGGTTAATTTGAAAAAACATGACTATACGACACTGAAAGTAAGTACTGTGTGCAACCTTTTCTGGGCTTATGGTAAAGTGTGGTCATTACAGAATGTGCATGTGAATATAAATAGTTTAGTATGTCACCTTCAGCAGTTGCTACTCTAGCTGTAAAAATACAACAGGAAAAGATTGTTATTTATCTCAGTATATGATGGAAATATACAATATGTATTATTTGAAACATACCAACAATGGTCCTTTTCATATATGGGCATAAATTTACTTATGGCTATTGTGCACATATGATGTGATAGTGCACTTCCTATCATATACAGTACGTTTTATGTCTTCCAAAAATTACATCTTCTACAAAGATATATCTATCTAATATGGCACATACATACTACTCTTGTATTTTTGGTCTTGGAAATTTCATATCTTACAAATGTTCTGCTAAAACTACAATGTTTCAACCATGACCATATAGATACTTAATAATAGATGTGCACTTAAACGTGCAGTATGTGTGTCTACATTTATTAAGATGCTGTACATTGTCTAAGTGTATCAGTTACATATAACAAGCATGATTTACACAAAGTGAACATAATGACCTCTGTAATTTTCTATTAGTTCACAGCATCATATAAACTACTGTGAATATTTTTGACATGTATAAATGATTTACTTTTAAGACAGTATTTATGCATAAATTAGACAGATTTAATATAGTACTCACCTTCTGCTGTCTGGGAAAGAATAGGCCCGATATCCTTGTCCCTTCCTATCCCAAAAACAAGTTGGTGGTCCATAATGGAGTACATTTTCTATTCATAAGATTGCAAGTGGAGAGATGCAGGAGGCCCACCTCCTGTGCCACAGGCATGGTGACCAACCTTAGCCATCTTTTTTTTACACCGTCATTTGATATCGCCATAACGTTTCCTGCACGTCTCGGGTGTTCACCGGAATTGACTACATGCACCTACCGATGTGCAAATCGCTGACCACAGCTTGTTTTTTTAGCTGCTTTTCGTTCTCGCTGTGTACACTGGCGACCAACTTTATTCTTACTTGGCTAGCTCCGCGAATTTCAGAGGACCCCGTGATGTGCGGTTTTGTGTCGTTTTCTCCCGGGGTATATAGCGTTATATTCGCGGCTGTGATTTAAGCATTTTATTCCGGCTGGCTTCAATACTGCAATGCCGTGTAAAAATGCATGGGGGCGTTTGCGAGCTGTTGTCTTTAAAGCCGTCCCCTATAACCCCTAACATACAGTACTGTACATTTTTATTCATAGTGTACATGTACATGGGGTCTCCGGAGCTGAACTGCGTTGGTTTCAGGTCGGGGGACCCCCTGCTCCCCGAGATACAGCCCCCTTTATGAGGTGTCGGTATCCCTCTGCGTTTCAAGGGCCCGATCACGTGACCGCAGCCTGTAAAGCAAGCAGAGGGATACCGGCACCCCCTAAAGGGGCCTGTATCTCGGGGAGCAGGGGGTCCCCGGACCTAAAACCACAGCAGTTCTGCTCCGGAGACCCTCTGCACATCTACAGTATGAATAAAAAACATATATAAATAAACACTCGTTCTTTACCTTAGCGGCTATGTGCTATGGTAACGAAGCAGCATTTCTGTATTTTAATAATATTGTACAGTGAGCAGGGAGTTCCCGGAGCCAGAAATTAATGCTCAGGGACCCCCTGCTCCTGCACAATATAATTAAAAGTACAGAAATGCTGCTTCATTACCTTAGCGTATAGCCGCTAAGCAATGAAGGGGTTAACTCACCGTGCCCGCGTTATTGTGGGTAGCGGGGGTGGGTGAGGGGGGTATTTGGCCCTTGGTGTGAGTTTAGGACTTGCGGGGGGGTTGCGGGTGCACTTAACCCCTTCACGGCCGTAGCAGTTAATACCGCTACGGTCATGAAGGGGTTAAGCCCTCATGCTACCCCCCCGCAAGCCCTAAACAGCCACCGTTGGGAATAATACCTCATTCACCCACTCCCGCTACCCACAATAAAATAAAACTCACACACAGCAGCCGCCAAAAAATAAATAAATAAATCTATATAAATAAATAAATAAATGACTATAAATAAATACATTTGAAATACATTTTTATTTATAGTGTAGATGTGCAGGGGGTCTCCGGAGCTGAACCGCGTTGGTTTCAGGTCGGGGGACCCCCTGCTCCCTGAGATACAGCCCCCCTTATGAGGTGCCGGAATCCCTCTGCGTTTCAAGGGCCCGATCACGTGACCGCGGCCTGTAACCCAAGCAGAGGGATACCGGCACCCCCTAAAGGGGCCTGTATCTCGGGGAGCAGGGGGTCCCTGGACCTAAAACCACAGCGGTTCTTCTCCGGAGACCCTCTGCACATGTACAGTATAAATAAAACACACACATCAATAAAGAATCGTTCTTTACCTTAGCGGCTATGTGCTATGGTAATGAAGCAGCATTTCTGTATTTTAATAATATTGTACAGTGAGCAGGGGGTTCCCTGAGCCAGAAATGAATTCTCAGGGACCCCCTGCTAAAGCACAATATTATTAAAAATACAGAAATGCTGCTTCATTACCTTAGCGTATAGCCGCTAAGGCAATGAAGGGGTTAACCCACCGTGCCCGCTTTATTGTGGGTAGCGGGGGTGGGTAAGGGGGGTATTTGGCCCTTGGTGTGAGTTTAGGGCTTGCGGGGGGGTTGCGGGTGCAGTTAACACCTTCACGGCCGTAGCAGTTAATACCGCTACGGTCATGAAGGGGTTAAGCTACCCCCCGCAAGCCCTAAACAGCCACCGTTGGAGCTAATACCCCCTTTACCCACCCCCACTACCCACAATAAAAAAAAACTCACACACAGCAGCCGCCAAAAAAAAAAATCTAAATAAATAAATCTAAATAAATAAATCAATATAAATAAATACATTTAAAATACATTTTTATTTATAGTGTAGATGTGCAGGGGGTCTCGGGAGCTGAACCTCGTTGGTTTCAGGTCGGGGGACCCCTGCTCCCTGAGATACAGCCCCCTTTATGAGGTGCCGGTATCCCTCTGCGTTTCAAGGGCCCGATCACGTGACCGCGGCCTGTAACCCAAGCAGAGGGATACCGGCACCCACTAAAGGGGCCTGTATCTCAGGGAGCAGCGGGTCCCCGGACCTGAAACCAACGCTGTTCAGCTCTGGAGACCCTCTGCACATGTACAGTATAAATAAAAAACATATATAAATTAACACTTGTTCCTTACCTTAGCGGCTATGTGCTATGGTAATGAAGCAGCATTTCTGTATTTTAATAATATTGTACAGTGAGCAGGGGGTTCCCTGAGCCAGAAATTAATGCTCAGGGACCCCCTGCTCCTGCACACTATTATTAAAAATACAGAAATGCTGCTTCATTACCTTAGCTGATAGCCGCTAAGGCAATGAAGGCAGAATAGCATGTTTATTGGGGACATTTGATTTTCCCCCAATAAACATTGCAATAAAAAACATACAGTACACCCCCTGTGTATTTAAAATACATAAACAAAAAATACATGACATACATATTTTTATTGTGTGTTTTAAACCTGCCGGCCTTCACTGTAATCTATGTAAAACCCCTCCCCTATTGTGTGTTTTAAACCTCCTGCCTTCACTGTTATCTATGTAAAAAACCCTCCCCCTATTGTGTCTGCTAAACTTTCCTGCTTTGACTAATCTGTGTAAGCCCCCCTCCCCCTATTGTGTCAGTAAAATCTGCCTGGCCTGTGTTTCTGTGAGTGCAGTGTACTGTATGTAAATGTCGGGAGGGGGATCCCATGTAAATAACCACACCCACACCCACTACCAACTACCCACGGCCCCTCTGCTGCTTGCTGCAAAACAGAGACAAAAATTAAAAAACATACAAAGTAATGTCCCCTAACCCCTTAATCACCATAGCGGTTATTAACCTCTACAGTCATTAAGGGGTTAACCCACCCTCACCCACCACTCGGGACGCCTACATACCCTCCCACACTAACCCCCCCACCTGTGAGGCCTAACCACCCACCCACTACCCACAAGGGAGGCCTACCCACATACCGTTGGGGAAACACCCCACCCCCACCCCCAGTACCCACAATAAAAACAATACACAGCCCCACAATAAACATCATTCTATTTATTAAATACATTACCCACCCCCTGTGCCCCCCCCCATAAATACAAGATTTATTCTTTTACATACAGGGTTCATAACGCAGCCCCACGCGAGTCCCCGGTGGGCTGGCGGGGCACCTGGACAGACCTACAGTTTACCAGCAGCCCTTTTTACACAGGTTCTGGAGGCCTGCTGGTGGATCCCGCCAGCACCATGGCCCCCAGGTGGTCTCCTTGGGCCTACCGTGGGCCACAATTGGGTCCCCACGGTAGGCCCGCGGATGTCTGGGAGCCCCGGGTCAGACCCACAGGTGTCTGCGGGGCCTCGGGTGGTTCTCTCGGGGGTCTGTGGAACTCACGGGTGCTCACTATGGGTCCGCAGTGCCCCCACAGAAGTGGGACCACACATCATCATCCCCGCACCTATGGGTCGGCGGTGCCCCCACAGAAGTGGGACCACACATCGTCATCCCCGCAGACTACGGGTCGGCGGTGCCCCCACAGAAGTGGGACCACACATCATCATCCCTGCATGTGTGACCCGTGGAACCACCAGCCTGATACCCTTGGGATACCCGAGGATACTCACAGGTGGTCTCCAGAAGTCCCACGCAGAACCACGGAACCAACCCTGAATGTAAAAAAAATAAACCTGGCCTATACATTCAGTACATACACCCTCCCCCCCAACACCTACAGTACAATAATGTGCAAAAGAACTATTATCCAGATATGGATAATAGATTAATTGCCCATTGTTAAAAACATTAACTAGCATATTCAAATAAATAAAGTACTACTGACCTCATCAATACGAAGTGTCCGTAGCCAGCAACATCCTTGTCTTGCCCACAACATACATAGCAAATACAAAGCCAATACATTGCAAGTACATTCAGATATCAATTAACCCCTTAAACACCTTAACAGATAATAACCGCAAAGGTGATTAAGGGGTTAAGCCACACAGGCCCGATACCCACCCTTCACCCATGAATTTGTACAGTGGCTTCATCATGCAACTATATATATATACTGTATATATATACAGAGATATATATATATATACAGATATATAAATATATATATATATATATATATATATATATACAGTATATATATATATATATATATATATATATATATATATATATATATATATATATATATATATATATATATATATATATATATATACACACACAGTATATAAACACACGATGAACCAATATACAAATAAATGTCGAAGGGTTATCAAAACTAAACTGTCCTACAACCAAACACTTCTCCATACAGACACTACATTAAAATCAATTTCCTTTAATAATCCTAACTGATCTCACAATATATATCATCACAAACCAATGAAAAGCCAATGAAACACCTCACATTCCAATATATATGATGCATAAAATCTATGCACCATATACATTCTGCAAATGAATCAACCAAGTAAATAAAAATCAATTAGCAATCATTATTTACATCCCTAAACAATTCACACTCCATCAAGAACAATGAAACAATTAACTAATTCACGCCTGGAGCAGAACAATTTAGCCTGTGAAAAAATATAAGTACCAACCAAAATACAACCTTTAAAACCAAGGCTAGCCCTGACCTCCCTCAAACATACAATACAATACCAAGGAATACATCTATCTAATTTTAAAATACTTTAAACTCACAATAAAGCATAGCAGCATAGACAATTTAATTTAAAACACATCAAATCAAGCTTTTAAAACAACATAATTTCTTACCCTGTATGTATATATCTCTCTAGACATATATACATATATACATACATACAGCACCGACACACTTTATTCGAGCAAATACCCAGTATGTACCTGGCAGATACCTGGAATGCGCCGCTCCTCACCTCTGACAAGCCCCGTTGCGTTTGCCTTCCCAGCCTGGGTTCATGCCTGGCTGACGGGCGGCTGATCTGTTAAATCATAATGATTAGGATTTAATAGGCTGAAATGCTTCACGTGTCTACCAGATGGCATAAATTCATGAATTGTAATGCAGTATATATATGTATACTGTGCAGTATTGCTGCCAGCGGGATTAAAATGCTTCAATCCCTGCCTGGAAAATAACCCAATGCACTCGGGCAGAAAACAGTCACAAACCTCAATACACCCGGGTATACCCGAATTCGTGGGACTAGCCAAGCTCGAATAAAGTGTGTCGCCAGTGTACATACAGTTGCAAGAAATGATAAACCACAACAAAAAAAAAATACACATGTTAAAAAAGCTTTTAAAAAAATTAACAAGTTAAGTAAAATACATTTCTTTAGTTCACTTACCCAAGGCTATCGCTGACCTCGCTCAAACACACAATACAATTTTAAAATACTTTAAACTCACAATAAAGCATAGCAGCATAGACAATTTAATTTAAAACACATCAAATCAAGCTTTTAAAACAACATAATTTCTTACCCTGTATGTATATATCTCTCTAGACATATATACATATATACATACATACAGCACCGACACACTTTATTCGAGCAAATACCCAGTATGTACCTGGCAGATACCTGGAATGCGCCGCTCCTCACCTCTGACAAGCCCCGTTGCGTTTGCCTTCCCAGCCTGGGTTCATGCCTGGCTGACGGGCGGCTGATCTGTTAAATCATAATGATTAGGATTTAATAGGCTGAAATGCTTCACGTGTCTACCAGATGGCATAAATTCATGAATTGTAATGCAGTATATATATATGTATACTGTGCAGTATTGCAGCCAGCGGGAATAAAATGCTTCAATTCCTGCCTGGAAAATAACCCAATGCACTCGGGCAGAAAACAGTCACAAACCTCAATACACCCGGGTATACCCGAATTCGTGGGACTAGCCAAGCTCGAATAAAGTGTGTCGCCAGTGTACATACAGTTGCAAGAAATGATAAACCACAACAAAAAAAAAATACACATGTTAAAAAAGCTTTTAAAAAAATTAACAAGTTAAGTAAAATACATTTCTTTAGTTCACTTACCCAAGGCTATCGCTGACCTCGCTCAAACACACAATACAATTTTAAAATACTTTAAACTCACAATAAAGCAAAGCAGCATAGCAGCATAGACAAATTAATTAAAACACATCAAATCAAGCTTTTAAAACAACATAATTTCTTACCCTGTATGTATATATCTCTCTAGACATATATACATACATACATACAGTGGCAAGAAATGATATACCACAAAAAAAAATACACATGTTAAAAAACCTTTTAAAAAAATGAACAAGTTAAATAAAATACATTTCTTTAGTTCACTTACCATTACTTGGCCCCACCGACTCCCGTTGCGCAGCTTACTCACGAACCAATCCATGATCAGGAACCCATAAAATAAAAAACCATAAAATAATAAACATCAAACTAAAAATCCAAATCAATCCACGGGTCTTCTATTTGTAATCCATCTTCATCTGTATTCTTCTTTCTTTTATCTCCTTCCAGCGGGGCGGGCGGGGTCTTCTCCCCGTCTGCGGCCACGCCCTGGTCTTCTTTCTTGCCCGGAGGTCCTTCCTCCAGCGCCTGGCTTCAAAATGAGACGACATAGGCTTTTAAAGGCCTATGACGTCACATTTTTCGTCATGGTTCCCACGGTCCTGATTGGGCCGTGAAAACCATGTGTTTTGGCCGACAAAAAAAAAATGATGACGTCACTTAAAGGGAATGAAAGCACAGCCAATCAGAATGGCTTTGCTTCAATTGCCTTTTAAGATGACGTCATGAAAAGGCACATGGCCGCCCTCACATGGTATGGTAGCCAATCAGAGCGTGGGAACTCCATCCCTACTCTGATTGGCTCTAGTATACCATGTAACAGAGGCTTTGGGGGAAAAGGGATGTGACGTCATTGAATGCTTGTCACATGGTACTAGAGCCAATCAGAGCGTGGGAACTCCATCCCTACTCTGATTGGCTGTAGTACATCACATCCTTTTTCCCCCCAAGCCTCTGTCACATGGTATACTAGAGCCAATCAGAGTAGGGATGGAGTTCCCACGCTCTGATTGGCTACCATACCATGTGAGGGCGGCCATGTGCCTTTTCATGACGTAATCTTAAAGGCAATTGAAGCAAAGCCATTCTGATTGGCTGTGCTTTCATTCCCATTAAGTGACGTCATCATTTTTTTTTTGTCCGCCAAAACACATGGTTTTCACGACCCAATCAGGACCGTGGGAACCATGACGAAAAATGTGACGTCATAGGCCTTTAAAAGCCTATGTCGTCTCATTTTGAAGCCAGGCACTGCGGAGGAAGAACCTCCGGGCAAGAAAGAAGACCAGGGCGTGGCCGCAGATGGGGAGAAGACCCCGCCCCGCCCCGCTGGAAGGAGATAGAAGAAAGAAGAATACAGATGAAGATGGATTACAAGTAGAAGACTCGTGGATTATTTTGGATTTTTAGTTTAATGTTTATTATTTTATGGTTTTTTATTTTATGGGTTCCTGATCATGGATTGGTTCGTGAGTAAGCTGCGCAACGGGAGTTGGTGGGGGCAAGTAATGGTAAGTGAACTAAAGAAATGTATTTTATTTAACTTGTTAATTTTTTTAAAAGGTTTTTTAACATGTGTATTTTTTTTTTTGTGGTATATCATTTCTTGCCACTGTATGTATGTATGTATATATGTCTAGAGAGATATATACATACAGGGTAAGAAATTATGTTGTTTTAAAAGCTTGATTTGATGGGTTTTAAATTAATTTGTCTATGCTGCTATGCTTTATTGTGAGTTTAAAGTATTTTAAAATTAGATAGATGTATTCCTTGGTATTGTATTGTGTGTTTGAGGGAGGTCAGGGCTAGCCTTGGTTTTAAAGGTTGTATTTTGGTTGGTACTTATATTTTTTCACAGGCTAAATTGTTCTGCTCCAGGAGTGAATTAGTTAAATGTTTCATTGTTCTTGATGGAGTGTGAATTGTTTAGGGATGTAAATAATGATTGCTAATTGATTTTTGTTTACTTGGTTGATTCATTTGCAGAATGTATATGGTGCATAGATTTTATGCATCATATATATTGGAATGTGAGGTGTTTCATTGGCTTTTCATTGGTTTGTGATGATATATATTGTGAGATCAGTTAGGATTATTAAAGGAAATTGATTTTAATGTAGTGTCTGTATGGAGAAGTGTTTGGTTGTAGGACAGTATGCTTTTGATAACCCTTCTACATTTATTTGTATATTGGTTCATCGTGTGTATATATATACTGTGTATATGTATGTATACTGTGTATATCTCTCTCTCTCTCTCTCTCTATATATATATATATACAGTATATATATATATATATATATATATATATATATATATATATATATATATAGTTGCATGATAAAGCCACTGTACAAATTCATGGGTGAAGGGTGGGTATCGGGCCTGTGTGGCTTAACCGCTTAATCACCTTTGCGGTTATTATCTGATAAGGTGTTTAAGGGGTTAATTGATATCTGAATGTACTTGCAATGTATTGGCTTTGTATTTGCTATGTATGTTGTGGGCAAGACAAGGATGTTGCTGGCTACGGACACTTCGTATTGATGAGGTCAGTAGTACTTTATTTATTTGAATATGCTAGTTAATGTTTTTAATAAAGGGCAATTAATCTATTATCCATATCTGGATAATAGTTATTTGGCACATTATTGTACTGTAGGTGTTGGGGGGGAGGGTGTATGTATTGAATGTATAGGCCAGGTTTATTTTTTTTACATTCAGGGTTGGTTCCGTGGTTCTGCGTGGGACCTCTGGAGACCACCTGCGGGTATTCTCAGGTATCCCAAGGGTATCAGGCTGGTGGTTCCACGGGTGACACATGCGGGGATGAAGATGTGTGGTCCCACTTCTGTGGGAGCACTGCCAACCCGTAGGTGCGGGGATGATGATGTGTGGTCCCACTTCTGTGGGGGCATCGCGGACCCGTAGTGAGCACCCGTGAGTACCCCAGACCCCCGAGGGAACCACCCGAGGCCCCGCAGACACCTGTGGGTCTGACCCGGGGCTCCCAGACATCCGCGGGCCTACCGTGGGGACCCAATTGTGGCCCACGTGACCCAAGGAGACCACCTGGGGGCCATGGTGCTGGCGGGATCCACCAGCAGGCCTCCAGAACCTGTGTAAAAAGGGCTGCTGGTAAACTGTAGGTCTGTCCAGGTGCCCCGCCAGCCCACCGGGGACTCGAGTGGGGCTGCGTTATGAACCCTGTATGTAAAAGAATAAATCTTGTTTTTATGGGGGGGCACAGGGGGTGGGTAATGTATTTAATAAATAGAATGATGTTTATTGTGGGGCTGTGTATTGTTTTTATTGTGGGTACTGGGGGTGGGGGGGGTGTTTCCCCAACGGTATGTGGGTAGGCCTCCCTTGTGGTTAGTGGGTGGGTGGTTAGGCCTCACGGGTGGGGGGGTTAGTGTGGGAGGGTATGTAGGCGTCCCGAGTGGTGGGTGAGGGTGGGTTAACCCCTTAATGACTGTAGAGGTTAATAACCGCTATGGTGATTAAGGGGTTAGGGGACATTACTTTGTATGTTTTTTAATTTTTGTCTCTGTTTTGCAGCAAGCAGCGGAGGGGCCGTGGGTAGTGGGTAGTGGGTGTGGGTGTGGTTATTTACACGGGATCCCCATCCCCACATTTACATACAGTACACTGCACTCACAGAAACACAGGCCAGGCAGATTTTACTGACACAATAGGGGGAGGGGGGCTTACACAGATTAGTCAAAGCAGGGAAGTTTAGCAGACACAATAGGGGGAGGGTTTTTTACATAGATTACAGTGAAGGCAGGGAAGCTTCACACACAATAGGGGGAGGTTTTTTTTTACATAGATTACAGTGAAGGCAGGAGGTTTAAAACACACAATAGGGGGAGGGCTTTTACATAGATTACAGTGAAGGCAGGCAGGTTTAAAACACACAATAAAAATATGTATGTCATGTATTTATTGTTTATGTATTTTAAATAAACAGGGGGTGTACTGTATGTTGTTTATTGCTATGTTTATTGGGGGCAAATCAAATGTCCCCAATAAACATGCTATTCTGCCTTCATTGCCTTAGCGGCTATCAGCTAAGGTAATGAAGCAGCATTTCTGTATTTTTAATAATATTGTGCAGGAGCAGGGGGTCCCTGAGCATTAATTTCTGGCTCAGGGAACCCACTGCTCACTGTACAATATTATTAAAATACAGAAATGCTGCTTCATTACCATAGCACATAGCCGCTAAGGTAAGGAACGAGTGTTTATTTATATATGTTTTTTATTTATACTGTACATGTGCAGAGGGTCTCCGGAGCTGAACAGCGTTGGTTTCAGGTCCAGGGACCCCCTGCTCCCTGAGATACAGGCCCCTTTAGGGGGTGCCGGTATCCCTATGCTTGGGTTACAGGCCGCGGTCACGTGATCGGGCCCTTGAAACGCAGAGGGATACCGGCACCTCATAAAGGGGGCTGTATCTCGGGGAGCAGGGGGTCCCCCGACCTGAAACCAATGAGGTTCAGCTCCCGAGACCCCCTGCACATCTACACTATAAATAAAAATGTATTTTAAATGTATTTATTTATATTGATTTATTTATTTAGATTTATTTATTTATTTTTTGGCGGCTGCTGTGTTTGAGTTTTTTTTTATTGTGGGTAGTGGGGGTGGGTGAAGGGGGTATTAGCCCCAACGGTGGCTGTTTAGGGCTTGCGGGGGGAAGCAGGAGGGCTTAACCCCTTCATGACCGTAGCTGTATTAACTGCTATGGCCGTGAAGGGGTTAAGTGCACCCGCAACCCCCCCCCACAAGCACTAAACTCACACCAAGGGCCAAATACCCCCCTCACCCACCCCCGCTACCCACAATAAAGCGGGCACATGGGTTAACCCCTTCATTGCCTTAGCGGCTATAAGCTAAGGTAATGAAGCAGCATTTCTGTATTTTTAATAATATTGTGCATGAGCAGGGGGTCCCTGGGCATTAATTTCTGGCTCAGGGAACCCCCTGCTCACTGTACAATATTATTAAAATACAGAAATTCTGCTTCATTACCATAGCACATAGCCGCTAAGGTAAAGAACGAGTGTTTATTGATGTGTGTATTTTATTTATACTGTACATGTGCAGAGGGTCTCCGGAGCAGAATCGCTGTGGTTTTAGGTTCGGGGACCCCCTGCTCCCCGAGATACAGGCCCCTTTAGGGGGTGCCGGTATCCCTCTGCTTGGGTTACAGGCCACGGTCACGTGATCGGGCCCTTAAAACGCAGAGGGATACCGGCAACTCATAAAGGAGGCTGTATCTCGGGGAGCAGGGGGTCCCCCGACCTGAAACCAACGCGGTTCAGCTCCGGAGACCCCCTGCACATCTACACTATAAATAAAAATGTATTTCAAATGTATTTATTTATAGTCATTTATTTATTTATTTATTTAGATTTATTTATTTATTTTTTGGCGGCTGCTGTGTGTGAGTTTTTTTTTATTGTGGGTAGTGGAGGTGGGTGAAGGGGGTATTAGCCCCAACGGTGGCTTTTTAGGGCTTGCGGGGGGTAGCGGGAGGGCTTAACCACTTCATGACCGTAGCGGTATTAACTGCTACGGTCGTGAAGGGGTTAAGTGCACCCGCAACCCCCCCGCAAGTCCTAAACTCACACCAAGGGCCAAATACCCCCCTCACCCACCCCCGCTACCCACAATAAAGCGGGCACGGTGGTTTAACCCCTTCATTGCCTTAGCGGCTATACGCTAAGGTAATGAAGCAGCATTTCTGTATTTTTAATAATATTGTGCAGGAGCAGGGGGTCCCTGAGCATTAATTTCTGGCTCAGGGAACCCCCTGCTCACTGTACAATATTATTAAAATACAGAAATGCTGCTTCATTACCATAACACATAGCCGCTAAGGTAAGGAACGAGTGTTTATTTATATATGTTTTTTATTTATACTGTACATGTGCAGAGGGTCTCCGGAGCAGAACCGCTGTGGTTTTAGGTCCGGGGACCCCCTGCTCCCCGAGATACAGGCCCCTTTAGGGGGTGCCGGTATCCCTCTGCTTGCTTTACAGGCCGCGGTCACGTGATCGGGCCCTTGAAACGCAGAGGGATACCGACACCTCATAAAGGGGGCTGTATCTCAGGGAGCTGGTGGTCTCCCGACCTGAAACCAATGCAGTTCAGCTCCGGAGACCCCCTGCACATGTACACTATGAATAAAAATGTATATTAAATAATTTTTAATGTGCCGATGTTTGCGCAGAGAGAGCAGCGGTTCTCTCTCTGCTGCAAACACATCTCGCCCCCCCGGCCTATAGTATCATTGATGTGCATATACAGTACTGTATGTGTATGTTAGGGGTTATAGGGGTTGTTGTTATACAGTATATATATATATATATATATATATATATATATATATATATATATATAAAACACACAAAAAAGGAAGTTGCTCAACACCTAATATATAAGGTTAACTCAAGCCCTTAAATTAATACTGACTATAGGGGAAAAATAAAATATAAACCCCAAATAAAATCAGTTTAAAGAAAATATGGAACCTGATGGTGCTAGGGGATAATGAGAACTATATAAAACACACAAATGAAAAGGACAAAGACAATCCCCTTAATAGCACTCTAAATTACACCTAGAGAAATCTACAAATAAAGATTATATTAAAAGAACCAGATGCTCTGCCGAGTCAGAAAAATGAACAAGATTTTATTGGGATAACAGCAAGACACACTAACTTAAAAACATAAATATTCTAAAGACAGCCTGAGAAAATATATGTATCAAAAATATATAGAAAAAGACTACTAATCAAAAAAATATACTATATGTAAAACAAATAGACTAGAATGTGTCTAAATCAAATATAAATAATTACACCAGTATAGCTTAATGTAACAAAAAATGGCAATACAAAATAGTATACATCCCTACTGGCATGAATGCCTAATAGAGAGATATAAGTAATAGATCATGGCGTTGGGAAAAGTATATAGTCAATGACCCAGTATATAGCCAGAAAAAATAGTATATCACCAAGGGAAAGGAAAAAACACACAGGGAAAAATGATATAGAAATAATAATCATACCCTGAATAGTAATTCCCAAAAATGAAGACAATGAGAACTGATGCAGCAAGCAAAATATATAACTGTTATGGACATATTAGCAAACAGAGTTATACATATGGAAAACACCGCAGTGCACAGCACTGCAAGGACAAGTAATGCCAAGACAGCAAAGAGAGGTAATACTCAGCTGCAGCTGGATTGCATGAGGCATGTGTCCATATAGTTGTGAGGGATGTGTTCCAATGCTTGCTCATAACAGAAATAAAGAAAGTCCAAAATGCTGCAACAGATCCATATCGAGTCCATCCAAATAAAGATTACATGAAGGCTGTCAAGTAGTAAACACTCAACGCGTTTCACCCGTCGGTGGGCTTCTTCCCGGAGTGGTAAAATTTAAATTTAAAGGCGTTGAGTGTTTACTACTTGACAGCCTTCATGTAATCTTTATTTTGATGGACTCGATATAGATCTGTTGCAGCATTTTGGACTTTCTTTATTTCTGTTATGAGCAAGCATTGGAACACATCCCTCACAACTATATGGACACATGCCTCACGCAATCCAGCTGCAGCTGTGTATTACCTCTCTTTGCTGTCTTGGCATTACTTGTCCTTGCAATGCTGTGCCCTGCGGTGTTTTCCATATGCATAACTCTGTTTGCTAATATGTCCATAACAGTTATATATTTTGCTTGCTGCATCAGTTCTCATTGTCTTCATTTTTGGGAATTGCTATTCAGGGTATGATTATTATTTCTATATCATTTTTCCCTGTGTGTTTTTTCCTTTCCCTTGGTGATATACTATTTTTTTCTGGCTATATACTGGGTTATTGACTATATACTTTTCCCAACGCCATGATCTATTACTTATATCTCTCTATTAGGCATTCATGCCAGTAGGGATGTATACTATTTTGTATTGCCATTTTTTGTTACATTAAGCTATTCTGGTGTCATTATTTATATTTGATTTAGACACATTCTAGTCTTTTTGTTTTACATATAGTATATTTTTTTGATTAGTAGTCTTTTTCTATATATTTTTGATACATATATTTTCTCAGGCTGTCTTTAGTATATTTATGTTTTTAAGTTAGTGTGTCTTGCTGTTATCCCAATAAAATCTTGTTCATTTTTCTGACTCGGCAGAGCATCTGGTTCTTTTAATATAATCTTTATTTGTAGATTTTTCTAGGTGCAATTTAGAGTGCTATTAAGGGGATTGTCTTTGTCCTTTTCATTTGTGTGTTTTATATATATATACACAGTGTTCGACAATTGTATACATTTACTCGCCCGGGGCGGGTGGATTTAACCCCCGGGCGAGTAAATATTGGCACAAGCAGCACACGTGTATTTTTTAAATATCCCGCGCTCGCGCTGCTGTTTTTCCCGCGCTCGCGCTGGAGAAAAAAAAAAAAGCCAGCTCTCTGATCACTGCCTTCGCTCCTCCCCGGCCTCTCAGCAACTTCTCCTCCTCAGCTCTTCCACTCCTCCCCCTTCCGCCAGCCAGCCCCTTCCACGCCTGTCTGCCTCAGGCCCCTGCAGGGCCATCCGCCCCCCCCTCCCTCCCATCGGGCCATCCGCCCCCCCTCGCAACGGCCCATCCACCACCCCCTCCCATCGGGCCATCCACCACCCCCTCCCATCGGGCCATCCACCCCCCCCCCCCTCACCCCAATCTCTCCCGGCCTCCGTGCCCCCCCCCTCACCCCACGCGTGCCTCTCCCTGCTCTAAGCAGGGGAAATCCCCTCACCCGAGCCTCTGCCTGCTCTAAGCAGCCTCTGCCTGCTCTAAGCAGGGGAAATCCCCTCACCAGAGCCTCTGCCTGCTCTAAGCAGGGGAAATCCCCTCACCGGAGCCTCTCCCTGCTCTAAGCAGGGGAAATCCCCTCACCGGAGCCTCTCCCTGCTCTAAGCAGGGGAAATCCCCTCACCGGAGCCTCTCCCTGCTCTAAGCAGTGGAAATCCCCTCACCGGAGCCTCTCCCTGCTCTAAGCAGGGGAAATCCCCTCACCGGAGCCTCACCCTGCTCGGTCTAAGCAGGATACTGCGGTGTCGGCGTCCCCCTCTGGAGGGGGCGCGGCCCCTTGCAGAGGTCCTCCTGCCGTGCGGAGGCCCCCACTGCCATGTGCGACCCCCTGCCTTGCAGAGGCCCTCCTGCCGTGCGGAGGCCCCCGCTGCCATGTGCGACCCCCTGCCTTGTGGGTGAGTGTTTGTGTGTGTGAGTGACAGACTGTGTGTGTGTGTGAGTTTGTCTGAGTGAGAGTGGGTGTCTGTGTCTGTGAGTGTGTCACCCTCTCTCCCTCTCCCTGTGTCACCCTCTCCCTGTGTCACCCTCTCCCTCTCCCTGTGTCACCCTCACCCTGTGTCACCCTCTCCCTGTGTCACCCTCTCCCTGTGTCTCCCTCTCCCTGTGTCACCCTCTCTCTCCCTCCCTCTCCCTGTGTCACCCTCTCCCTCTCCATGTGTCACCCTCTCCATGTGTCACCCTCTCCCTTTGTCACCCTCTCCCTGTGTCACCCTCTCCCTGTGTCACCCTCTCCGTGTCACCCTCTCCGTGTCACCCTCTCCATGTCACCATCCCTCTCCGTATCACCCTCCCTCTCCCTGTGTCACCCTCTCCCTGTGTCACCCTCTCCCTCCCTCCCTGTGTCACCCTCTCCCTGTGTCACCCTCCCTCTCCCTGTGTCACCCTCTCCCTCTCCCTGTGTCACCCTCTCCCTCTCCCTGTGTCACCCTCTCTCTCCCTTTGTCACCCTCTCCCTGTGTCACCCTCTCCTTGTGTCACCCTCTCCCTGTCTCTGTGTCACCCCCTCCCTGTCCCTGTCACCCTCCCTCTCCCTGTGTCACCCTCCCTCTCCCTGTGTCACCCTCCCTCTCCCTGTGTCACCCTCCCTCTCCCTGTGTCACCCTCCCTCTCCCTGTGTCACCCTCCCTCTCCCTGTGTCACCCTCCCTCTCCCTGTGTCACCCTCCCTCTCCCTGTGTCACCCTCCCTCTCCCTCTCCCTGTGTCACCATCTCCCTGTGTCACCCTCTCCCTGTGTCACCCTCTCCCTGTGTCACCCTCTCTGTGTCACCCTCCCTCTCCCTGTGTCACCCTCCCTCTCCCTGTGTCAACCTCTCCCTCCCTCCCTGTGTCTCCCTCTCTCTCTCTGTCACCCTCTCCCTGTGTCACCCTCTCTCCCTCTCCCTGTGTCACCCTCTCTCCCTCTCCCTGTGTCACCCTCTCTCCCTCTCCCTGTGTCACCCTCTCTCCCTCTCCCTGTGTCACCCTCTCTCCCTGTCCCTGTGTCACCCTCTCCCTGTCCCTGTGTCACCCTCTCCCTGTCCCTGTGTCACCCTCTCCCTGTCCCTGTGTCACCCTCCCTCTCCCTGTGTCACCCACCCTCTCCCTGTGTCGCCCTCTCCCCCTCTCTGTCACCCTCTCTCTGTCACCCTCTCCCTCTCTCTGTCACCCTCTCCCTCTCTCTGTCACCCTCTCCCTCTCTCTGTCACCCTCTCCCTCTCTCTGTCTCCCTCTCTCTGTCGCACTCTCTCTTTGTCTCTCATTCTCTCACTGTGTGTGTCTCTCATTCTCTCTCTTTCTCTGTGTGTCTCTTTCTCTGTGTGTCTCTCTTTCTCTCTGTGTGGGTGTGCCGCTCTCTGTGTGTGTGTGGGTGTCTGTCTGTCCGTCTCTCTCTGTCTCTCTCTGTGAAGCGCCGACGTCCAGACACTGGTTAAGGGGTTCAGGAAACTAGTCATTCACATCTGGCTTTTATTTCTAGATCCGACATTGACACACACACACACACACACACACGACTAATTGTAGTATAATGTAATACAATAAATACATTTATGTCAAAAACGAATGTTGTTCTGACTAGGAATTTATTAAATGTATTTTATTTATATATTTTTTTTTAAAGCGGGGTTGGGGGCGGGACTAGGGGCGGAGTTGGGGGTGGGACTAGGGGCGGAGTTGGGGGCGGGACTAGGTGGCGAGTAGATTTTTTGGTTGGGCGAGTAGATTTTTGGGTGATTTGTCGAACACTGTATATACATATACATATATATACTGCATTACAATTCATGAATTTATGCCATCTGGTGGACACGCGAAGCATTGCAGCCTAGTAAATCCTGAACCATTATCAATTAACACATCAACCGCGCGTCAGCCGGGCATGACCCTGGCTGGGAAGGCAAAAGGAGCCCGGCATGCTCCGGGTGAAAAGTGTCACATTCCAGGAACATGCCAGGTACAAGCCAGTGATTAGTAAGAATAAAAGCTGCCGCAGCAGTATATATGTAAAAAATGGTTAAAACACGAACATACGCTACTATATATTTAAGTAGTGTGTTTTCATAATTTATGCTAATATATGAATGATTGTAATATATTAAAGGGATGTTGTAACAGCTAGTACAAGTATATGGATCCCAATGAAAATATACATGTAGTTATAGACACCCATTAGTGTATGTAATGTGCGCATTTGTGACTATGAAAATGTGTCCATACATCAGCAGCACTACTCCATTATAGCATACATGTTCAACATCTCAATGTTACATAATTAAGTGTATTAAATTGAAACGTTTAACTGTTTAGATACATTTAATTATTAATGAGTCCACTTAATTTGATGATTAATGTTCTTACCTGTCAATGACCGATACAGTTTATGAAATGACGCCATAACACCTTCCACAAGGATCTCATTTTCTCGGTGTATAAAATGTGTGTTTCGTATCCCTTCCACGCGCTGCATGGAGTTTGGAGGCTGATCATCATCATCTGGACACTGTCCCTCTCTCCCTGTCCACTATTCCAGCTATCCTCCCCCACCTGCACTCCCACACCTGCACTAGTAGCACGGGACATACCTGCACAGGACGTACCTGCACTGCCAGCATGAGATGAACCTGCACTGCCAGCACGGGACGAACCTGCGCGTGCCACTCCTCTTCCACGCTCCTCCACTCCTTTAGCCACCACCACTCCACCACTCCCATGCTCCACCACTCCTCCTGACACTGCCACTCCACCACTCCCATGCTCCACCACTCCTCCATACGCTGCCACTCCACCACTCCCACGCTCCACCACTCCTCCAGACACCACCACTCCGCCACTCCCATGCTCCACCACTCCTCCAGAGACCACCACTCCACCACTCCCATGCTCCTCCACTCCACCACTCCCATGCTCCTCCACTCCACCACTCCCTTGTTCACGTACACTCCTCTCCATGTCATTCACTCACAAAAAACAAATATAAAATAAATGACACACTAACAAAGTACATTCACTAACAAGACAATAACGTTTGAAAACAAATAGAATTACAAAAGACAACTCACTCAGTAATCAGCAACAAGTCATTCACCAATCTCTCCTCCTACCACGGAGTTCGGTCTATCTCACCCTCACTTCCAACAGCACCGACACATAAGTAATAAATTGGCTGCTTTATATAGGGTGTGTAATACATTTTTGCCGCCAACGTGTGATTTTAATTTCTCAAATGTGCTTCCCTCATTTAATCAGTTCAGCATTTTACCAGGTCAGCATTTCAGCACTTAACCCCTAAAGTATCATAGCTATGATGTTAACAAAAACATATAAAGTAATTAACAACGATATTATAGTGAAGGGGTTCACTCCTTCCATCGACTCTCCCACAGATAACCCCAGGAAACTAAGGGGAAATACATGAACCTCAGGGTACACTATTGTAAGACATTATTTTCCTTAGCGTGTAGTTGCAAAAATTATTAACACATTTCTATATGGATTGTAATCAAAGTGTATGGAAGCAGGGGGTCTCCTAAGCCGAACCATGTTGAATTCAGCCTCGGGGACTACCTATTTCCCAAGTTACAGGCCCAGATATGGGGTGTCGGTATCCATGTGCACTTTGAATCCCCTGGTCACGTGACGATGAAGCTTTCAAAGCACATTAGATACCGGCACCCCATAACGGGGCCTGTATCTCATGAAGAAGGGTGTCACCAAGGCTGAAAAAAAATTGGTTCAGCTCAGGAGACCCCCTGCACATGTACACTAGTATTAAAATGTATATTTATATATAGTACGATCGCCTGTAATAGCTGTGTATGGAGACACAGCGTTTCCATGCAGTTCTTACAGGCAGATTTTTTTCTATCAGCTATCGCGCTATAGAACTTTAAGCGTGATAGCAGGGGGGGAAAAAACAGCCCGCATGATATGGCATATTTTTGCTCGACCGGGCCAAAAAGCGCTGAGCTGCCTTAGTGAATCGCGCCTTTGGCTTCACCTATTTGCAGCCGAGCAAAAAAATTCCAAATCAGCGCAAAAAATCAGAGCTTAGTGAATCACACCCATATATTTTATTGAAGATTAATCTCATCAGACCTACTGTAGGGTAGCGAGATGCGATCTGAGAGCATGACTTAGAAAACAAAATGCATTTTCCTGCATCAGATTGATGCCAGCAGTCTCTGGAGCTGATAGATATTAATATCAGCTCCAGAGACCCCTGGCTTCCATCCGATGTAATAAAATTACATTTACAGGCTGCTTCATTACCTTAGCAGCTAACCTCTAAGGAAATGAAGGGTTAACTACCAGTGCACGGTTTATTGTGGGTAGCGGGGGTGAGTGAAGGTTGTATTTGGAAAGCAGTTGAGTGTTTAGGCTTGCATGGGGGGTGCAGTAGGAGTTAACCCCTTCACTACCATAGCAGTTATTACTGCTAAGGTAATGAAGGGATTAACCCCTCCCGCTACTCACCCGGTAGGCATAAACACCCACCATTGGCCAAATACCACCTTCACCCACCCCGGATACCCACAATAAACATTACAACACAATACTTGCCAATATACCCATTCCTTGCCAGTGTGGTTACCTACAGTATGCCCTGAATGGAAGAAAAGATAACCCAAATGGGAATGAATGGGCACCCCGTCTACCCCAACAACCATAGCATTGCAGTACAATAATGGGCAAAATTACTATTATCCTGATCTGGATAATAGTGCATTTGCTCATTCAAAATAAAACATTATCCAGCGAGCATAAAGTAAATAAAACTTCTACTTACCCCTGCCAGGATGAAGGCTGTCCTCATCTTCCTCCCCATCCTTGTCCTCCGTTGGTAGCAACACAACAATAAAAAAAAGTATCGATGGAGACTGTGATGGCAAATACAGTAAATATCTTCAAAAAAAGGTTGGACATTTTTTTTTTTATAACTTGTATTTTTATTGAGGTAAGGTACAGGAACAAAGTATAACATGACACTGATGCAGTTCACTGTCTTGAAGGCAGATATTGTAGGAAATTCAGCGCTTGTGCTGCAGATATATCATGTGTTGGAAACGTAAATCCCCTTGCAGCATGTGTGCGAAGCGTCTCCCCAGTAAGCTCCTAAAACAAGGTGACCCCCAGAAGGGGGACGCCTTTGAAAAGAAAAGAAGAAAAGTGCACACAATGCGCACCAGAGATTAAAAATAGTAAATTAATTATTAATAAAACAAAAAATAACCGAGGGGATCCAACCCTACCTCAGTACATATGCGTCACAGATCAGGGTTCAGTTACAATTAACAAAAACCACTAGAATAATCAAATATAACTAAATGAAACTAAATCTATAAACAACATAACACACGGTATATAAAATAATAAAAATAAGGACAGTGTTCAATAAAACGGGATAAATGAATCCTGGATTGGCTAAAAATATAGCTAAACAGCTGCCTGAGGCTGACAGGAGGAGACGGAGACTTACACTGAAGCCCAGAGTGGGTTCCGCGGCGAACGTATTGGGGTCCAGACCATGCCACTGCAGAGATGTTACACCGCCCGAGCTTCCTGCAAACGCCGTCTTAGCCTGTCAGAATACACGCAGAGTGACCTGTCGTGACCTCTAGGCGTTTTGCACTATGTGCTTCGTCAGGAGGTCACGCACAAGGTCACGTACGTGTATTTATATAAACAACAGCCAATCAAATGCCAGGCTGTAAATTAAAACATATTGGGTACCAGACGTGTGTGTCCTCCCAAGGGATATCTATAACCAATAATACTAAAGGCAGCAGTTCTTGTCAAAATCAGATAAAATGAAGCAAAAGATGAGTTAGAACAGCATATACATACAGTATCAGCAATGTATATAGATATTACATCCAAAGAGATCACTAGAATGTTTATTAATTAACTCATTCAATACTGAGCTTAGATATAAAGCATGCTATATACCGAACATGCATAATCTGTAACATATAACTGAATATAGTAATGATCAGAATTTCTAAAAGAAAAACATATATATTAAGCACAATCAATTTACTGCATAAACATTACATGCACATTATATATTTATCTTAGAAACGGGGTAAGTTCTATTAACTCATTGAAACCAGTGCGGTACCTAGTTTGAAATGTGTAAATCCAATATTGATCTCGTTTTAATAGGTTAAGATCTCTATTACCTTGTCTGATATTAAATGGAACACATTCCAATCCCTTAAATCTAATACAACTAGGGTCATTGTTATGGACTTCTTTAAAATGCTTTAATAGGGGAGTAAGAGGCATACCTTTTGCTATAGTTTTTGGAATATTTTTAACATTTCTCATATGTTCTAACATGCGCATTTTAAAAGGTCTCTTTGTCTTACCAATGTACTGTAAGTTGCAACTAAACTGTAAAACATAGACCACATGCGTGGTAAGACAATTTATGAAGCTTTTAGTATTATAAACATGATTAGTGGCAAAAGCTAATGACAGATTTGTCTTTAGTGATATGATAGCATGCCTTACATTTTCCGCATTTGTATGTACCTACAATCCCTAGGCGTGTTTTCATATCACCAGAGGATTTGTTGTGTTTTACAACCTGACTTGGAGCCAGTAGGTTTTTCAAATTAGGTGCACGTTTAAATACTATACTAGGTTGTGATTTCAAATTGGGTCCCAATATGAGGTCTGCTTTAAGTACACTCCAATGTTTACGTAACACTTTTTTTATATAACCATGTGCCTCACTAAATTGAGTAATGAAAGGAGGTATAACATCCTTTTTCTTGTTAACCCCTTTTGCTTTTTATGGTGATATTTGAGCAAAGATTCCCGTTGGATACTTTCCGTCCTTGCTAATGAGGAATCTATCAAGTCCTCATTGTACTTTTTAGCAAGAAATCTTTTTTTAAGGAATAAAGATTGTTCATCGATATCCTTGGTCTTAGAATCATTCTTTTTTATTCTCAAAAACTGATTGAACAGAATATTTTGAACCCATCTTTTGTCATGACAACTAAAGGGATCTAAATATGAATTTATATTTGTAACTTTGAAATGGGTTCTAGTTTGAATTGTATTAGATTCAATGTAAATCTCCAAATTAAGAAAGTGAATACTAACATTGCTATTTTCACCACTGAATTTTAAATTCATTCACATTCAAAAGAGAGACAAAGTCAAGATATGACTTCACTTCCCTCCCAAACAATGATGATGTCATCAATGTACCTCCTCCACAGTTTGAGCTGTGGAGGAGGACATCCAACAACCATAAGGGACTCCCACTGTCCCATATACAAATTGGCGAACAATGAGGCAAATGTAGTTCCCATCGCCGTCCCCAAGGTTTGTAAAAAATATATTGAATCGAACATAAAATAATTGTGACTCAAAATAAATTTTATAGAAGTGAGAATAAATTCAATTTGTGATGTAGGTAAGTGTTGTGGTGTCATCAAAAAGTGCCTAACTGCCTCTATTCCTTTTTGGTGAGGAATACTTGTGTATAAGGCCTGAACATCTAATGTGGCTAAACGATAATCTTCATGCCAAATAAAGTCGTTCAGGACCTGTAGAACCATTGTGGTGTCTTTTAAGTGAGAGGGAAGTGTAGTGACAAGTGATTGCAAATAAAAATCAACATATACGGACAAATTAGAAGTGAGGGAATTAATCCCTGATATAATGGGACGTCCTGATGGGGAAGTGAGTGATTTGTGCATCTTGGGGATATAATAAAAGATAGGGACAGTGGGAGTCAAACTAGGTACCCCACTGGATTCAATGAGTTAATAGAACTTACCCTGTTTCTAAGATAAATATATAATGTGCATGTAATGTTTATGCAGTAAATTGATTGTGCTTAATATATATCTTTTTCTTGTAGAAATTCTGATCATGACTATATTCAGTTATATGTTATAGATTATGCATGTTCGGTATATAGCATGCTTTATATCTAAGCTCAGTAGTGAATGAGTTAATTAATAAACATTCTAGTGATCTCTTTGGATGTAATATCTATATACATTGCTGATACTGTATGTATATGCTGTTCTAACTCATCTTTTGCTTCATTTTAGCTGATTTTGACAAGAACTGCTGCCCTTAGTATTATTGGTTATTGGGCGGTGGTAACATCTCTGCGGTGGCGTGGTCTGAACCCCAATAAGTTCGCCGCGGAACCCGCTCTGGGCTTCAGTGTAAGTCTCCGTCTCCCCCTGTCAGCCTTAGGCTATATTTTTAGCCAATCCAGGATTCATTTATCCCGTTTTATTGAACACTGTCCTTATTTTTATTATTTTATATACCGTTTGTTATGTTGTTTATAGATTTAGTTTCATTTAGTTATATTTGATTATTCTAGTGGTTTTTGTTCATTGTAACTGAACCCTGATCTGTGACGCATATGTACTGAGGTAGGGTTGGATCCCCTCGGTTATTTTTTATTTTTTGTTTTATTAATAAATAATTTACTATTTTTAATCTCTGGTGCGCATTGTGTGCACTTTTCTTCAATAACATGACACTGATATAAGCAATTAGAATAAAATTCAGCTAAACTGTAGAAATGATACATTGCACTGGGGGTGACGACAAGAAAACAAAAGACAAGACTGACTCAGACAACACCAAATTCTCGGTGGGTAAGACGTTTGAGTATTTGAATATCATACATAACAATTTACCGGGTGAGGGGGGAGGAGGTGACACAGGAGGAAGTAGGATGGTAGGAGTGGGACTACCGATAGGGGGGGGGGGGTGGGAGGATAGGATTATGGATGTAGTTTCTGAAGACTGTTTATCTTCACATCATTGTTATCGAGGATCATTTTTGTCTAGTTGAACGTGGCACCTGAGGCCTCTGTGTGGAGGTGGAATATGGTCTGTACCCACCGAAGGAGAATGCACCTAGAACTATCAATGCCATATTGTGTCACGCTCCACCCCAAGGATGTCTGTTTGGGCTAGCCAAGGTATCCAGATTTTTAGATAATTGATGCCAGTGTCATTAACCAGACTCGTTAACTTTTCCATCTGGCAGACAAACCAAATCCTGTTTCGAATCTTGGGGATGGATGGAGTTTCATTAAGTTTCCATACTGCTGCGATCTCACACCGGGTCGCTAGGGCAAGATGCCCAATTAGTTTATTGCTTGCTCTTGAGAGCCCTTCTAGTGGCCTGTTCAACAAGAACAGACATGGGTCTAGAGGAATCAGGAGGCCCAATCTCGAATTTCTTCCCATAGAGGGGTGATCCGTGGGTAGGACCACAGCATATGTAACAGGTCAGCTGACTCTCCACACTGTTGAGGACACAGTGGGGAGAGTCCTGGAGAGTCCCGGCACATACCTTGATAATTTTTGTGTGGTATCATCTCATTAGGACCTTATATGCATTCTCCTTCAGTGTGGTGCAAATTGAGCTTTTTGCAGCTGCCAGATAGATTTTGTTCCAGTCCTCATCTTGTAGGGATTCTCCCAGGTCGAACTCCCACTGGGATCTGTATCTCGGGTGTTTCTGCTCGGGGTCATCACAACTGACCACCTCCCCGTACCTGCGATGTGAGTCCCGAAGTATCTGATTCCACCAGACAGAGCTTTTCAAAATTAGTCAGTGCAGGGTAAGGGGCTAATTTATTATAAAATGCTCGGACCTGGAGGTATTTAAAAAATTCAGAGTGGAGGATATTCTTTTCAGATCTAATATGTTCGAATAATTTAATTTTTTTACCAATTCCCTCCAGATCCCTAAGGCGCATATATCCGGCCTTTATCCAACTAGAGGTACTACTGTACTGCAGGCCAGGAGCAAAATCGGAGTTTCCCCAGAGGGGGGACATCATGGAGTTTTTAGTGGTAAGGGAGTGACTGTGCTTTGATATATTCCATATTGACAGCAAGTTGGTCACAGAGGAAAGTGGTATGTCGGCACCTGCGCATGCTCTTTTAGGGAGCCAAATCAAGGATTTCAGCTCTATTGGGGTGCAAATTGCCCTCTATAGATCCACCCATCTTTTCAATGCAGGGTTGGAATGCCATTGAACAATTTGGCTTAATTGCGCCGCTTTATAGTAGGACCACAGGCAAGATACCACTAGGCCCCCTGCAGTAGATGGTCGTTTCATAGTTAGTTTGTTTACTTTTGGTTTTTTACCTCCCCAGATAAACTTGGAGATATCAGACTGAAGCGAAAGTAAATCATTCAGTCTCAGTGGCACCGGTAATGTTTGGAATAGGTATAGGATACGGGGGAGGAGATTCATCTTGATACTTTGTATCCTTCCTATCAACGAGATTCTTTGGGAGGACCATTTTGAGATGTCAGCTTTGAGTGATCGAGTTAGAGGGGGATAGTTTGCCTTATAAATGTCTCTGATATCTCTTGTAATATGGACTCCCAAGTATTTAATCTGGTTCTGTTTCCAATTAAAATCAAAATTAAGCTTTTAGTAGCTTTTCAACCTCCAAGGGGAGACTGATGTTAAGAGCTTCCGATTTAGATTGGTTGATTTTGAATCCAGATATTTTAGAAAATTTGTCTAGCAAGTTGAAGAGATTTGGCCAAGATGTGAGGGGACGTGAGAGTAATAATAGAATATCGTCAGCGTATAGAGCTGCTTTGTGGGATTGTGAGCAAATATCTACCCCTACTATGTCTGGGCAGCCACGGATCTGATCTGCTAGGGGTTCCATACAGAGTGCAAACAGGAGGGGGGTTAACGGGCACCCCTCTCTCGTGCCGCTTTTAATTTTGAATTGGGCAGATGGAAAGCCCTGGTGTATGACCCTAGCAGTAGGACCTGAGTAAAGTGCCATAATTGCTTCACTCACCCTATCTCCGAATCCAAATGCCCCGAGTGTCTCCTTTAAATACGGCCAGTTGATCCTGTCAAACGCTTTTTCTGCATCCAGACTTGACATCATATTTTGTGATTTTCCTTTATTAGCCAATTCTATCAGATCAATGATTTGTCTGGTGTTATCCGCTGCTTGTCTACCTTTAATAAATCCGACTTGATCTGTATGTATCAGTCTGGGCAGGATCTGACTTAGTCTATTGGCCAAAATCTTGGCGTATATTTTGATATCAGTATTAATCAGGGAAATTGGTCTATAGCTTTTGCATTCCAGCTGATCTTTGCCTTATTTATGAATTAGTGAAATAGACGCCCAAAGCATCTCTCCGGGATTGGGGCTCCTGCTAAGATTGCGTTAAACATGTGGAGCAGTCTTGGGGCAAGTACTTTTCAAAACTTTTTATAGCAAAGCCCCGAAAAGCCGTCTGGGCCAGGGGCCTTTGACGGTTTTAATTCTTTTATCACTGTGGTTATTTCCTCAATAGTGAAATCTGCACCCAGACTTTCTCTGTCCGCCTCAGTGAGCTTTGCCAGATCGAGTTTGCCAGGAAATCTTCAAGGGTCTTACTCGTTTTTGGGGTGTGTGCCACTTTCTCCCCATTGTAAAGAGACTGATAGAATTTACTAAATTCGTCAACTATAATTTTAGGGTTGGCTGAGGTGGAGCCTGATTTCAGTCTAATTGCTTGAATATTATAGTTGGCCTGTCTGTTACGTAGCTGTCGGGCCAGCATCGTATCTGGCCTGTTGGCCCTCTCGTAAAATTTCCTCTTGGACTAACATAGATAATTGTCTGCCCTGGATGTCAAAAGCATATTTAATTCAATCTTAGTATCTTTCAAATCCTTGAGAGCCTGTGGGTCTGGATTTTTTTTATGTCTCTCAGACAGGGAGGTTAATTTAGACTGAAGGGTGATAATTTTACCATCCCTTTCCCGCTTGTGTCTCGCAGCGACACTTATCAACGTGACTCTGAGGGTCGCCTTTTGAGCCTCCCAGAGAACTAACTGAGATTCAACAGAGCCTGTGTTGATTTCAAAGAATTGGTCTATTTCCTTACCAATGTGTTCGCATATGTCAGGTATTTTTAAAAGGGATTCATTTAGTTTCCAGTTTGCTCCAAGCCTGTCATATTTAATTTGGTTACACCTTAGCTCTATAGGTGCATGGTCAGACCATGAAATATTGTGGATGTCCGCTCGAGATGAAGAAGTAGTCGATTCTACTGTACGAGTTGTGAGGATGGGAGTAAAATGTATAATCCCTATCTAGTGGGTGTAACTCTCTCCAGATATATATCAGACGGTTTTTCCGGAGGCCAGAGGTTAGGGCGAGCCGCTCTCTTTTGTTGTTCTCTTTAGGAGTGCTGGATCTATCTAATGCTGGCTGAAGGGCTATGTTGAAATCCCCTGCTACGATTATATGACTATGTGCCCATGTTTGTAGGGTTTGGAAGAAGGTATCAAAAAATTGTGCATCTTTCTCGCAGGGAGCATACACGGCCTCTAAGGTGATAGGTTGCTCATGTAGGAAGCCTGCCAGGATAATGTAGCAACCTTCTTTGTCCTTTTTTACTGTTTTAGCAGTAAAGGGGATCTTATTTAGGAAAAGTATAGCTATTCCCTTCTTTTTTTGGGGGGCCGAGGAGAGTAGAACTGAGAGAATTGTTTATCCATATAGTGGGGGGCACTCTTATTGCTAAAGTGAGTCTCTTGGAGCATTAATATGTCAGCGCCTCTTCTCTAATATTTTGTAAATGCCAGTTTGCGTTTGATGGGGCTATTGAGACCTTTTACGTTATGTGAGATAATGTTAAGGGCCATCTAATGATAACAGGTGTGGAATGTGAATTGTGCACCAGGTTCTTACCCCGTTCCTTGGGCCGAGATCTCCATCTGTTGAATTGACTGGTGATGTGGAAATAGAGGCTCCAAGTGGACCCATGACGGCAGTTCCTCTATCTGCGAAGGTGGGGAAGGGAGGGGGGATGGGCCAGAGCGAGGGGGGGTGACACGTGAGGTTGGGGGGGACAGGGAAACAAGTAACATACAAAGAAAATAAGAATAACATTGTCAGTTTCAACAGTGTATTGCTGTTGCTAAATATATACATGTTTAGCAGGAACCCACTTGGGGCAGCCCGAGTGGGGACCTTATGCCTATAGGTATGGCTCAACAGATCATCCGCAACGTTGGATTGATCTGTGTCCCGAGGGACCAGCCTCCTAGGGACTTGAACACGGCCCATCTCAGGGGATTGGTTCGAAGTTGGAGACGCCTACAGCGGGGGTAGTCCCCGTCAGTGCATCTCTAAACAATATTTATGTTAACTTGTACCGGCAGTACATCCATTAATAACTTTTGTAGATAACTTAAAAGTAGAATATTTACAAATACCTCACTCAAACGACAACGTGAGAATGAATTCAACAAGGTAGAATTTAATGTGTAGGGGTGATCGAGAAAACCTAGCTCGGAACCTCCTCTTTAACTCTGGTATGACCATACCCTTAACTATATGTTAAGCCTCTGACCCCCTCATAACCTTATCTCTAATTATGGCTAATCCTAACCCACCTTAGCATCATCACCCCTTTCTCCCTGTCCCGTGACCCTGTTTTTTTAGGGGGCCTCTGCATGGAGAACTCCCTTCTGATCCCGTTTATCGCTAATTCCCTATTAATACTCCTGTCTGTGTATCTATGTCCTATATAGGGTATGCTTAAGGAAGGGGGGATAGGGCAGGCATTTTGTATATCAGAGGTATCTCGAGGGGAGGGGCTCAGATACTACACCTATATTTACTATTCTGTCTGCACAATCCCACCCCCCTTCTGATAGATAATTTTAGTTTCAATTTTATGCTTTTTATGCATCCCCTCCCCCCCCCCCCAGCCCACTAGTAACTTACTTTATTTATAACTATTGTAATATTTGGACATAGTTCCGTTGTGCATTCACGGCCCTGCAGTGGGTACCGTTTCATTTGGGTGTGGGCTGTCCTGAGCCCAGCCCCCCTCCGCCCCGACGCCCACCCCCCGAACCCCACGTCCCCTCCCCCGGATCCCCGGTGCCCCGGCCAAGCTCGCAACCTCGCGAGATGCCGGAAGCGAGGGGGAGGGACACGGAAGGGGAAGGACCAGGAAAGGGAGGAGAGGCTGCCATCTTGTGGGATTCCCGAGAGCTGAACGGAGGCGTGCTCAGAGGATCCGTGCCTTTCCTCTGAGGTTCCCGTTCAGCCTGGAGGGAAGGAGGGAAGATGGCCGCTGATCCAAAAACTGCGACGGGTCATCGGGGGCTCCAAAGCTGTCAGCACAGACCTCTGGACAGGATCATCATCACAGCAACAGGATCCAAAGGGACAGCACTTCTGAGTGAGTCAGGAGGTGAGTAAGGAGGAGCGCCATTACTCCGAGGTGCTTTCTCTGGTCAGTAGTATACTGTAGAGGGCTTTTCCAGAGCGGCTCATTCTTTAGTGATGGAGGGGGCAGATACAGCTCCAGCTCTGCTCCATGAGGTCGATGGAGCATCCTCCCTCACTGGAGAGGTGCGTGGGGGAGGGTCTGCAGGGGCCCCGATGCTTGTCCCTTGCCCAGCCTGCGAAGGAATGCGTCCCCATCTTCTGGTCTGCGCAGGGTATGTGGAGCGCCATTTTTTATAACTAGCAGCGCAAACGGGAACAACCAGAGATATTTGAGATTGTTATCACGTAGTGTTTTTGTGACTGGCCATAGATTCCTCCTCCTTGCCAGCGTAACTGGGGCTAAGTCCTGGAAGACTTGGAACTGGACCTCATCGAATTCAGTGTGTTTTTGGTTTCTGTTTTTTGGGATACTGTATGGATTCTTTTGTCCTGAAATAATGGAATCTAACAATAATATCCCTGGGGGGGTCCCTGGTTTGTGGGCGGGAGCAGAGAGCTCTATGTCATCTATCCAGATGTCTGTCTGTGTCAGAGCTGTCTGGTAGTAGGTGTTCTACCCAGCGTACGATGAAGTCTTCAGGGTCTGTTACTGTCTCTGGTACCCCTCTGAAGCAGAGGTTATTTCTCCTGTCACTGTTGTCTGAGTCTTCCATTCTGTCCCCATTTCTCTCACCTGGGCTGACAGAGTGGCTACCTCAGCGTTAGTTTGCTGCAGGGCTTTATCTCCAGGGAGTTTGTCTGTTCCCCTAGGGCATCTAGGTCCTTGCGCAGGGCCCAGAGTTCTGATTTGAAGAATTTTCTCATTTCCCCGCATAATTCTTTTATGTCTTTGACCCTGGCCAATTCCTGGTCACCAGTTCCTGAAGGTGGTCTGCTGGCCCCCATTTATGTGTCTGTATCTGGTTCTTCAGCATCGTTGATCGGCTGTGGGGGGGGGGGTTTATCCTTGTTCTTATTCTCTTTACTTTTCTCGCCCATCGCCATTGCTGCAGGGGACTTGCGAGGGGTCTTATGGAAGTAGTTTGCTACCGGTGTGACTTTTTTGCCCCTCCTTGTAGTCAGCGGCACCCCCCCGTTGTTCAGAAGGTTGAGGCTATCTTTTTTAGTACATTTTATGCGAAAAATGCCGGTGTTTAATTAATTATTTGCGCCGACGGGCTGGAGCTCTGGTTTCAGGCTTCCATGCACCACCGCTCACGCATGCGCCTCTGGACATTTTTATAAAAGGAAAGTTATACTAGGTCATACAGTACCAAATAAGTTAATATTATGGGAAGGATGTTGATCCAGTGAGAAATCTGATTGCTATTATTTGGAGTCAGGAAATAACTAAATGTTGCCCTTTTGAGAAAGCATTGAATGATGTTTCACTGGGGTTTTTTTGTTTGCCTTCCTCTGAATAAAAATACTATAAAAACAAATATAGAGTAAGTATCTGTGGTCTAAATTTAGTATGGTTTGAACTTGATGGACATATCACTTTTTTCAACCTCTTCTACTATGTAACTATGTAACTATGTAACTATGTAACTATGTAAGTAAAATAACAGCTGATACCTTAGTTTCCTGGGCAGTATAGATGTGCAAAACTTTAGGACACGCTTTTTAAAATTGCAAATATAAGACATTCCCTATTCACAAACATTGTTACATATTTGCCAAGTGTTGACAACACATCCTGCAATGGAAGACCGCCAGCAAAATTGCCACTCTCTTATGAGTTGATTGAATGTCTCCTAGTTCAAATATTATAAATAGGGTGCAGACATGCAAATAAACACCATCTGGCTTTTGTCTGTGGGTTGTTGAGTAAGAGTGCTCGGTCTCATCAAAGACTTATATACTGTACATATGGTACAATCAAATGATACAATATATATATATATATATATATATATAGTAAATACTAGTACAAATGTAGCCAATGTAATTACCATGTTGTAAGGCAAATCACCAAATTTGGAAAGCATATCATGTGCTTTTGCAACTCACGGCTCCATTGAATTAAATTGCACAATAAAGCATTAAAACTAGGGTCAGCAGTTATAGTAAAGGGTGCAATAATCTTGCCATCATCTGTATGTGCAACATCATTCATATGTATATACAATTTACTGGGGTAAAGTGGAAAAAATATTTGCCAACATGCAAATGAGGCTGGCATGGCAAATTAAACCACAACCCCCAAATTAAGTGCTATATCGAAAAGCAATGGTCCTCATTCACGAGAAGCAAGATTGTCAGCATTTAGGAAGAATGTGTAAAGAAAACCATCAACGCAAAAAAATCACATAGTATAGACTGGTTCAAAAATTTATAATAGAAATATAGAATAAAAAGACACAAGTACATGTCACACAATATATAGTATATCAATAAATGAAAGAGAGCATAAAGAAGATACAAGTTACCCGCTGGCACTCTTGGGTTGAAAAAATTGCTACTAGAAAGAGAAACTTTCTGTTACAGTCCGCACTTTAAGGAGAGACATGAGGTAAATGCCGATAGGGAATGCACCCACTTTCGGCTCCATGGTGAAGGGAACAGCTCACATCACAGGCAATTCCACACCCGACATTTTAAAATGCGACTGATGACTGCACAGTTCTTAACCGTTTTGGCAAAAGGAGTGATCACTGATTGGTTTGCTGTGAATGCAAAGATGGAAAGAAGAAAATGGAATAAAAAGAAGACAAAAATAATGAAAATCAAGGATAACAGTAGAGAATTTCAGAAAGATTGAAATTGTTTCAGCTTGCTCAAAAATCATACCAACAGTTTAACAAACAATTATGAAGAACTTATGAAGATTGTAGTTGATAGTGCATAACAAACTCGAGGAATCGCTAACACAAAACAGGATAAGAAAATATCAGATAATACAGAGCAGTTACTGAAGAAACAACAAGAAATAATCAAAACTCAGAAGATACAAAAAAATAATTCAATATGCAGTGCTATGCAAGCGTATGGCTGAAGATATAACTGTATTATGGTTAAGAAAACTAATGTATTGAAGACAACAAAGTTTAAAGAAGACAAATCAGTGATTTATGGTTGAGAATAATCAAATCATTGCACTTAAGCAACACAATGGATTAACAATAAAAGACTATGGACTTATTATAAAGATACTTGAGGACTTCAACATGAAATTGTACAAGAACATATATCACAAAGGACATAATACATCAAGAAGCAGTGGCAAAAGGCAATAAAATCCATAAAGAATGGGAAGCTGCCCAGGGTAGATGGAATTACAACTGAAATCTTTAATGAATCTGGGGAAGAAAGAGAAAATCCTTGCAAATCTCTACATGATGCTTGAAGAACAGGATAATTCCGGAACTATAGAGTAATGCCCTAGTTACCCTTATCCAAAGAAAGGAGATTGTAAAAGTGACTTATCCCTGTCTAAATAAAGCAGCTTCAGAGCTCTGAGAATCCAACAGAGATAGTTAATTGAAGCCACTCAATTAACTAGCATCCACCTGGAGTAATGAGAGCTCTTACAAAGGGGGGGGGGTTGTGTTTTGTTATTTTTGTATGTTTTGCCTGGATTAAGGAACAGGTTCAATAAAGCCAAGCTATAATTGCACCCAAATCGGTCTCCGTTATATGTACCTCTGCACAAATCTCATACCTATGGTGTCAGAAGTGGGATGAGAGGTGGCCCTAGAATTTAAAAGGGGCCACGGAGATGGACTGTGATTTTTTTAAATGTAACTCCCCAATTAAAAGAGCTAGCATTCTAACATGTTTAAAAGGAAAGGCCAAATTATAGCAAAGTAACAGAAGCTTCCCATAATCCAAAATCCATGATGTCATAATTAATGGAAGAAAGCACATGGTGACCAAGCAATCTGATTGGTTCATGAATTATGTGTCCCTATAACAAATCTTCTGTGATGACCCAACCACTATAAAAGTGCTGCGCCCTGGCAGAAGACCAGAAGCATTCAAGGTGACCATATCTGCTATCTGATGATTAAAGAAGAAGAAAGGAGACAGAAACAGTAAATAGTTCAAGATGCCAATTTTTCAATCAACTGATGATCCAGGGCATGAGGATCCCCGGTCAAGGCCTGTGGATGGGCATGGATTACAAATAAGAGCCACTGAACCTGGTTTACAAATAGGACATCAGGCCTGAATTATGTTTTCATAAAAATTTTCTTTTTTGGGGAATCAGGTCGTGGATTGATTTTTTTCTGGTTTTTTTCTGTTTACTTGTTGGTGGTCAGCAGGCTTGGGTTTTATGTGATTGTTTTATTTGCTTTTTTTATGATTAGGCATTTGCCCTTTTTTGAATTGGCTCCAGGGAGCTACAGCCCTGAATTATACAGGATGGGGCAAATTACCCAATTGTATTGCAGCTTTCTATTGATTGCTAAAATGGCTATATATGTTCCCATAGAGAGGTCCTAGGTAATCATAATGACAATCAATAGGTTTATGCTGAAATTTTTTATAAGCATTATCAATAATTGAATTATTAATGTTGATGTTGAAATTTTGTTTAAATTACTGTAATATTGTTTCTGTTATAGGGGCAGAAACCCCTATTAAATACATTTGGTTAATAGAGCTATTAACCATTTCTCAACTGGTTATGGTTTATGTTTTCTTGGGGTGCGGGCTGGTGGTAGGGGGAGTGAGGTTTGGAGATAGGGGTTGACCCCCTGTTTACCTTAATGATTAGTAAAGCATTGCATGTCACTATGGTAGCCAAAGGAGAGAAGTGGGGGGGGGGGGGTGAGTAGGTACTGTATTATAGATTTATTTGTGTTTAACTCTTAGGGGTCAGCTAGTCATGGAAAACCATGACTAACTGACAACTCATGCTATTGAGGTTAATATTTAGTTAAATGTGTTGTATGTTGTATATTATATTTGATCCATATTTCATGTTGGTGTAGCATATCTTGCTTATGTATGTAATGGCCAATATAATGACCATAGAAAAAACAAGAAGAATTCACACTCAATTATTTAAATGTAATAGAAGATCACAATAAATTAAAAACTTACACTATCCTTGTGATTTCTTTTAGATTTTTTAATGCAAAATCAATTTTACAAAAAAAATAAAGAAGAGTGGCTCAGTGAGTAAAGACACTGACTTGCACTGAGTTTGAAGCAGGGAAACCTGTTCAATTCTGAGTGTCTGCTCCTTGTGACCTTGGGAAAGTCACTTTATCTCCCTATGCCCCAGGCACCAAAAACATAGATTGTAAACTCCACGGGACAGGGACCTGTGCCTGCAAAATGTTTCTGTAAAGTGCTACATAAAACTAGCAGCGCTATACAAGAACTTATTATTATTATATTGTTCAGGCACATAACTTTTTCAAGCGGTTACGAGGAATGTTTCAGGGACTTCCTCAGGCTTAGCTAAAACAATGTGATCCCTAGTTTAAATTCTCCATAAGGATACCATATGCAGGAGCAGTAATCATTGCGCCCTTTGGTGACATTGCCATTACCATGACACAATGCCCTACTATATATGTATTTTCCTTATAGATGGAACGCATTGCTTGAATAAATAGTCTACAGCACATACAGACCAGTGCCCCATACCTGTTTCCTACATATGGATCTCATAGACACCAAAATAGTGAAAAAGCAAAACAATAAAAAAGAGAAATACTTTGTTTCTATTCTCTTCATATTGAGCAATCTATATCTTAAACCCCAATGATATCTTGCAATACCTATCTCATCTCAATTTATTCTAGAATACAGTATAATATTTAAAATCACATAGGACTTTCAAGCATGGTGGTGCAATATCATGTTATGGGGATGCTTCTCTTCAGCAGGGACTGTGAAGCTTGTCAGGATAAAGGGGGGTATGGATATTGCAAAGAATAGGTGAATCCTTGAGGAAAACCTGTTTTAGTTAGCCAAGACTCATAAACTGGGATTGAAATTCACATTTCAGAAGGACAATGACCCAAAGCACAAAGTCAAAGTCACACTGCAGTGGTTTAACAAGAAGAGAATAAATGTTCTTGAGTGGTGCAGTTCTGTCTTGAACCTAATCAAACATTTACTGTATATCAAGACATCAAGATTGCAGTCCACTAACGATCCCTAACAAACTTGTCACAAATGGATGAATTTACCCGTGAAGAATGGGCAAAAATGTCACCATCCTACTGTGCAAATCTATTAGAGACATATCCAAACAGTCTCATAGTAGTAATTGCTGCAAAAGATGCTTCTACCAAGTACTGACTTAAGGGGCTGAATATTTATGCAACCAGTACATTTCATTTTGAGAATTTCCTTTGCGGACATGTAACCTTCTCCTCGTATGAGACAGAGTGATGGTGCAGAAACAGGTGCTAAAACAATACTAGTGATCACTACAAATAAAGTGAAATATTAAACAATAAATTATTGGTGACTTTGCTGACTCGAATAGTGCCAAATAAAGTGATTAATAAAAGTTGCAACTCCCTGCTCAAACCCTCTGGAAGGGACTGTCTTCACTGGTCCCAGAAGGTCGATATGTATTCTTGCAACCAAGGGGGAGCATATAAAAGAAAAGCAACAACAAAAAACAATCTAAGTGCAGACAATTCAGTTCAATGTGGATTATTGTGGTGAATGACTTGGCTCTTATGTGCAGCCTACTCACAAGATAGTAGTAGTGTATGGGCAACAACAGGTAACTTGGATCTGTGGAATCTTCTATATATAATGACAAAGAATAATAACCATGGTGCAGATCAATGGTACAAAATTAATGCTTTATATTGATGCTAAAAATTGCGCACTCACAATGTAAAAATAGTAAAACAGCATGTATCACTCAAGGTGAAAGCGCTTAAGTTTGGATAGTGCCGAAGCTCACCCTGCCGCCTCCATTATGTGACTTGCTCGCACTGGGCCGTGTGCTGTCTAGCTTACGCTGCAGCGTTGGAACTCAGCTCCGTCGCGGTCTCCAATACGTCGCGTCACTTCCGGTATGGCTTGTGATAGACAGCAGCTCGGCACCAATCCTCTCTCTTCCTGGGCGGTTCTACTCAACGCGTTTCGCCAATAGGATAGTTGTCTTTATCAGGAGTATGACGCCCCCTCCCTTCTCATGCATTATATACCATGATCACTTGTTTTCTATATTAACCCTTACAAGGTCCATAGAAATAGGAAGACTTGGGTTTGGTTTAATGAATACACATTACTGTGATAAAAACTAGAGAGAGTGTTGGTAAGTGCCATCTAAATGATTCTCTAATGGGACTTTTTATGAATTCATTCATGCACTTACTCTTTTCTATCTATATATATATATATGACAGAGAGTATCATGTTTATTTATCAGACCCACAGGATGTAGGTCTGGGAATGAGGGGATCAATGCTCATATATATGCACAAGGCTTATAGAGTAATTAAACAAAACAAGGGATTAAAGGAAAAAGGAATGAGGGGATTTTTTTTTTTTATATAAATAATGTGAATACATCTTCAGTCCACTTCATCCCGTTTGATGTATTCACATCACATCTACACTGCGCATGCGCAAGGACACAACATAGTGGCGCCCTGTACTTGCCGGGCGCCGCGGGGCCTCCGGAGCACCAAAGTTCTCCCTGCTCGGCCCCCACCTTCCAGACTTGTCGACGGATCTGCCGCTTATCTCCGGTGGCAACCGCGATCATCCACGCAGTGGAGGTAACGAGGGGGGGGGAAGGGAGACATTATTACACTCTTCCCCTGGTAAAACCCCAATGGCCCCACTTGGAACAGTGTAACTTACACAACTATATACATCAATTATATAATAAAAATGCATACATATATGAATACAACTTATCACTTGTATACTCTACATGAGATTATACATTTCATTGAACATTCCAATCACAGATCTCACTTTACTGCGAGCCCACTGCTGAGCCTCATAATGGGGTGCCCCAAATTGGTCATAAGTCATTCTCATGGGAGGTTGACCCATTCTTTGGCTTCTACGCAGCTGTTCTTCAGTTACTCCCTCTGGAGAGTAACTAATCTCACTTTGTAACTCAGTCTCTTCCCTTGAGGGGCTCAGTGGTTCAGCACAGTCTCTTTGGGGCACAAAGCATGGGCTCTGTGAATCTAAAGGCTGACTCACTTGAGTCACTATCTGATTTTTGACCATAGGGCCCTTTACCCGTAGCTCCTTCGGGAGATGCCCCTGCGGTCAGAAGGCCCCTTTGAGAGGTTCCCTCCATAGAGACCTCAGAGTTGGTATTATTCTCAGTCTCTTGACCAACCTCTGTTAAGTTTGGATCCCCATCTAGAGGAGCAGCTGTTATTTCTGGCTCATCGTCTACTACTTGAGGTATAGGGAGTAGATGATTTCTATGCCATACCTTTACCCGGACTTCTGAGTCTTTGATGCGGTACATCGAGAGGCCAGGCATCTGTGACTCCACCTCATATACTCCATCTCTCCAACGGTTGGCCAGTTTATGCTTCCCGGGAACGCCTAGATTGCAAAGAAGGACAGCATCCCCCGGGCAAATTTCCTTATGCCGCACTTTATGATCGTAGCGTCTTTTATTGCTCGCATTTAATTGAGCTGAAGCTTTCTCTGCCAACTTATATGCCTGCTGCAAACTATCTTGTAGCCATTGAACATACGTGAAATGCGTCCTGTTGGATATCCCATCGGTAGATATCCGCAGACGTACATCCACTGGTAGCCGAGATTCTCATTCAAACATCAGAAAGTAAGGCGTGTACCCAGTGGATTCATAGCGAGTACAATTATAAGCATGCACCAAGGTCTCTACATGCTTACTCCACTCAGTCTTCTGTGAGCCCTTCAGGGTGCCAAGCATGTCGAGCAGCGTTCGGTTGAACCATTCAGGCATAGCATCCCCTTCTGGATGATAAGGTGTCGTCCGGGACTTGGTGATACTCAGCAACTTTAGCAATTCTCGTATGAGATTACTTTCAAAGTCTCGGCCCTGATCCGAATGCAATCGATTTGGTAGTCCATAATTAATTAAATACTTCTCCGATAACACTTTAGCTATCGTGACAGCTCGTTGATCTTTAGTAGGAAAGGCTTGGGCATATCGAGTGTAGTGATCTGTGATCACCAGTACATTTCCGATACCTCGGGTGTCAGGTTCGATACAAAGAAAGTCCATACACACCAAGTCCATAGGTCCTGAGCTTTTACGTGGGTAACGTTTTCCGTTGTATACAGTGAGTACACCGCCTACAGTGTAGTTCCACAGACTCTCTTATTTTTGGCCAAAAGAATCGGTCACAAAGTAATCCGAAGGTTTTATCGATACCGAGAGGTCCATGATCATCATGTAATGCTCGGAGGACCATGGGTTGCAGGATCTTGGGTAGAAATAACTGTCTTCTATCTGGGTGGTTGTGATACGGCACTGCCCTATACAATAGACAGTTATCAAGCTCAAACTTGTTCATTTCCTTCATTAGCAGAGCTACCATTTCTTTAGGGGCCCATCTAAGCAATGAAGGGTTATCTTGTTGAAGGGCTTGACGGACTATTCCTGCCACTGGGTCATGAATTAGATATTGTACCAGGTCCTTCCAGGCAATAATTTTATACGGAGTGAGGTTCATCCTGTCCGGGTGACGATACGCTCCTAGAATAGCTTTTGATTGACCCCCTAAAGAATCCACTATCCTCAATTCAGAGTAAGCAACTCGGTCTTGCATCACCGCTGCTATGGAGCACAAGGCCCGTACTCCTGGTTCCGGAATTTCTTCCCAAACACCCTCATCAGGAGTAGGATTTAATCCGGGTTGTCGAGATAGGGCGTCAGCACCAATGTTCGTAGGCCCAGGCTTATACTTAAGGGTGAATTGATCATTTGAGAGCGCTGCTAACCAGCGGTGGCCGGTAGCATCCAACTTCGCAGACGTATTGATGTATTTCAAAGGGTTGTTATCAGTCCTAACTTCAAATGTGACCCATACAAGTAGTCATGCAGCTTGTCCACAATAGCCAATTTGAGAGCTAGAAACTCCAGCTTGTGCACAGGATAGTTCTGTTCTCTGGGTGTTAAACTCCGACTGACATAGGCTACTGTCGAAGTCCGGTATCATATTTCTGATGCAACACGGCTCCCAAACCGTTTTTTTAACGGCTCCTAAACCGTTAAAACTGACATCCACATGTAGAATATACGGCCGCTCAGAATCTGCATAGGCCAGCACAGGGGTCTGTGTTAAGTTCCTCTTTATCCCCATAAACGCCTTTTCACAGGCGGGAGTCCACTTATCCCTGAAGGGTGCTTGAGCGGAAACGGCTTTCCGACCTGTGACTTCGGGGTAGATTTTGAGAAGATTGCTGAGAATCTTCGCTTTACTGGAATAGCCTTCCAAAAACCTTCGGTAATAACCGCAAAACCCCAGGAAGGAACGTAATTCCATGACGTTAGTGGGTCGTGGCCAGTTCACCACTGCTTCTATCTTCCCCGGATCAGTAGATATTCCTTCTGCAGAGACAATGTGACCCACGTAGGTCACCGACGTGCGGCAAAACTGACACTTATCCATCGACATCTTGAGTCCTTCCGTGCTCAGTCGATCCAGCACTTATATCAGCCGCTCTTCATGCTCCTCCAGCGTCTTCCTGAACACTATAATATCGTCCAGATACACTAAGCATTCCCTTGGGTTCATATCCCCACTCGTCTTTTCCATGAGACGCTGGAAAGTGGCTGGAGCACCGCATATACCTTGGGGCATACATGTGAATTGATAAAAAACCCAGTGGGCAGACGAAAGCTGTTTTCTCCTGATCTTCAGAGTTCATTGGCACTTGGTAATATCCAGACCTCAGATCCAACACACTGAACCACTTGTTCCCCGACAGGACATTTAATAGGTCTTCAATCCGAGGAAGAGTATACTGATCTGGTACAGTACGATTATTCAATGTTCTATAGTCCACACATAGCCGTACTGGCCCATTTTTCTTTCACACCACCACGATAGGCGATGCGTATGGACTGCGAAATCACATTACAATGCCGGCCGCCTCCATTTCCTGTAGTAGATTCCTCACATCTTCCACATCCCTAGGAGCAATGCGGCGAGACCTTTCTCGGAATGGAGTTGTATCATTTCGTCGAATGGTATGTTGAGCACTGCAGCTACAACCCACATACATATCACTGGTGGAGAATACCCCTCATCTTGCTTCCAACTTGGTCTGCAACCTCTCCCTCCACTCTTTCGTCAAGGGGGAGTCCCCAAAGTCAAATGCTAGTTGAGGGGCAGCTGCGGATATGGCAGCTGCCTGCGATTGTGCTTCCATCTTCTCCATAGGATTGACAGGATACATTCTTCCCAGTTGCTGTCCGTAGTTGATAGGCATGGGATAGGGAGAGATGTTCTGTACATACACCTATACTCTATTCGGTGGTCTAGATGGCCATTCCCTCACCTCAGCCAACAGCTTATATCCTCACCGTTGGTCATCTTCAGAAGTCCTTTCCAGCGAGAATATCCGACCGCCTTGCTTCTTTCTGGATAGCAACAGGTAGCAGTCATCATCTTTCCTCCCCCTGGTGGAATCTCAGTTAAACCATACTCAATATTATAGAGGACTCCATGCTCTTCTTGTGCAGCTATCCTACAACATTCCTCCCACAACACAGGGTATTCTGCTAGTGTCGCTAACGGTAGTTCACCAGCATCCTGTAAGTACATATGAATCACTGCCTGTACTATGTCAGTATTGGTTTCCATGATTATAGGAGCACTAGGGTGTTCTTGTGGCTCAGGGCATACCAACGCTTCCACTTCCATGGGATGATGCTTGCCAGTATTCAGCTGGAGAATATCCAAATGCACCCGTACCACTCCATCAATAGGGTAGTCATGCGGACAGCAGAGCTAACTGGTGAAGATGTTGATCGTAGAACGGTCGGTATACAATGGTTACTTGGGAACCAGTGTCCAGTAGCGCTGAGGCGTTGATACCTTCAATAACAACCATCACAATGGCAGCGGGTCCTATGCGGCAGCCTTCCTTTGGTGGTACCAGCATGTCATTGGCACTTGAGGGTGCAACCTCTTCTGCCGTAGTGGTATCTCCAGCTGTCGGGTGGTGCATAGCATAGCTTTTGCGGTTCCCGTGGCCATCTTCTTCTTCAGCGAGCAGAAAGGGGCGATGTGGCCCATTTTGCCGCAGAGGAAACAATGGACATTATTTCTAGCAGCCAGGTTCCTAAGGACAGGAGACATTCGTCCTGATGTGGAGTCTTCAGCATCGGTTTCACACCCATCAGGATCCTCCTTTTCCTGACCTGCTTCTTTGGCTGGCTTCGGCCTAGCCTCTCCTTTCATAGTCTCCCTTGAGTTTATCCCCGCTTTCTTGGCCGGGCTCGGGTCCCGACCTAGAAGCACAGTTTTGTGAGCTTGTACTCGATCCATAAGTTCGTCAAAGGACAAGGCTTGCCCTGGCACGAGACTACCACTGACTCTGACAGCTACAGGGTGTAATGACAAGAGGCCCCTGAGAAGCTGTGTGGTTCTGATTCCGTCAGAATCTGACTTGCGCACCACTTTCCTCTTAACCAGATTCCAGAGACCAAAGTGAACTCGCCGAAGAAATTAAGATACCATTTCTCCCTCATTCTGGACAAGCGCGTGGAATTTGGCCATCAAGGAGAAGGTATCCACCGGTGTACCATAGGCTTTAGTGAAGCATGTATTATCTCATGAGCATCGGCCTCTGGATAGTCATCCCTGTAGCAATGCACCATATGGGAAGCTGGCGGCCGTAAGCCCTCAATTATCCGCTGTCGCCTCACCGCATCAGTGCATGTCAATTCTGGCAGTACTTGTTCAGCATGATCCTTCCACTCTTCAAACTCGGCCTCTCCTAATGGCGTTGTCTGGTTCCTGGAAAAGCTTTAAGTTTCCTATATTGCTGTGACTGGGAGGATTGGTTTAGGGCCTCCACTACAAGGGTACCGTCACTTCAGGAGACATAAAACTACTAGGGCGTTGGCTATCAGAGCCAAGTCTGGAAAGGTGACTCCTGTTCTGAGAGGAACTGATAGCAGATTGTGTAAAGGATACCCCTAGTGCAGAGGTGGGGCTAGGGGATAGGCTTCTCTCTGGTGTGCGAAACAGAGTAGAGGCTAACTCAGAAGGTAGGCCGGTGCGGCCCGGTTGGGGCATGGACATGGCCGGTGGGGCGGTTGCGTCCACATAGACCAGTGAACAACTGGTACCGGGGGCCTCAGGTAAGTTTAGGATTGGGGGTACAGTTTCTGGGCATATTTCTTGCTCAGTGGCCAGGAGGACCTTACGCCAGGCTAAGTCGGAATCATAAGTGTGGTCTATAATCCGGGCAGTAGATAAGGCCAGTAAGTTTCTTACTTGGTCCCGTACTGTGCCCAATAACGTAAAGGCAGGCACATCTCCCACTGCAATAGCACATTGAGGGGGTACTTTGCATTTTAGGGACCACTTGCGTTCTTCTGTCTTGGATGGCACAAACATAGCGAAATTTGGTAATACAATTTAAATACTTTTTCACCATCTCCCAAAGATCCATAAGTCTCTGATCTGCCCTCCTGGCAGACCTATCATCTCGAGCATTGGATCTTTGGGAGATGGTCTATCTAGATACGTGGATTCATTTCTACAGCCACTAGTTCACAGTTTACCTTCTTACCTTCGAGATTCGTCTGATTTACTTAATGTTATTTCTACACTCACCTGGAGCACACACTATACTTGGGTCACTTTAGACGTTATGTCATTATATACAAGCATTAACCATACACAAGGCATTCAAGCAACACAATTTTACTTAGATAAATCCACTCTATCACAAGCACAAATCACTTTTATTATAGATGCTATATCATTTTTATTAAAATCACAAATATTTTCTTTTTGACACCACCTACCATCTTCAAACACGAGGCACTGCAATGGGCACTTCATTTGCCCCATCCTATGCAAATGTATTTATGGGATTCTGGGAGTCTATTTTTATTTTTGGGGACAACAATCCATATCAAAATAACATCATTTGTTATCGTCGTTTCATCGATGATTTGATTCTGATATGGACAAGTAGCAATATAGAATTGGTTTTGTTTATTGACTACCTCAATAAAAATGTTTACAATCTAAAATTCACTTTTGAATCTAACAGAGACCATATTAATTACTTAGATGTCTGTCTATATATCGATATGGATTGTACCATTCAAACGGATCTTCACCGCAAAATTAACTCTCGCAATTCCTTTCTCCAGGCTTCAAGTGCACATCCAAAACCCCTCAACAGATCAGGCCTTTATCGATAGATCTATTGAACTTAAAAATAGATTTATATCAAGAGGATATAAATAAACACATATTGATTCAGCATATACTAATGCTCTACATTCTAATCGTAACAATTTACTAAGACAGAACAAAAAACCTAGAGATGAATTTTCTAATGAATTGACACCTTTATTCATTTCAATCTATAGTAGACAATCTGAACAGGTTCAAAAAATTATTTTGAAACGTTGGAACGTACTTTGTCTCGATGATGAGCGTAAAAACATAGTTAAGAAACCACCAAAATTTGTGTTTAGAAGAGCAAAGACTCTTGGACACTTCTTATCACCAAGTCAATATAGACTAATAAAAGGATAAAATAACTTACTAAACTTAAAGGTTTTTAAAAATGTGGTAACTGTAATATGTGTCGCTTTGCAGCTCCATTAAAACACACCAAAGAGACATTAAAAATTAGATCTCTTATTACCTGTAATTCTAATTTCGTTGTCTACATGTTGAAACGTCCCCTGAAACAGAGGATATCTGAACATCTATAGTCCATTAAACAGAAGGATGATAGATATCCTGTGTCAAGGCATTTCTCTACATGCCCCTCTGGAGATAAAAGTAACTTCACATTTAGTGCTCTTGAAAATATGAAACCACCTACCAGGGGTGGAAATAGAGAAATTGCCCTGAATCGCAGAGAAATGTATTGGATTCACTCCCTAGGATCACTGTCCCCAAGAGGGATGAACACTGATTGGGAGCTTAAACATTTTTTGTACTGATTGAGTACTTAAGATACATTGAAGGATCTTCCAGTGTTCATCCCTCGTTAAATTATATATGTATTATGAAATTGTTTTAGCGAATCCTTTATTGTATATGTTTGTCCATCCAGTTAATATACTTTATACTTATTACATATTAGTCAAAAGATCTAATACCCAATTGATATCATAATGTTCTTGTAATCAATTTCTTTAATCAACTTTAAATCTTTGAAATCGATTAAGTATACATGTCCGTGTCTAGATATCATTACCAAGTGATATTAAGGGGGCTATGCACTAAGCTCAATAGTTTTGCGTTCTGATTTTCGAAAAAAGCAGGTTCGTTAAAAAGTGAGGCCGGGGATGCGATTCCCTAAGGCCTTGAGCCCATTTTTTAACATACCTGCTCAAAATAGCTCAGAACAGCCACAGCGTACGTATTGCTTTTTCCCCCCCTGCTAGCGTTCTTAACCTTTACGTACGCTAGCTGATAGAAAAAAAAGCCGCATGTAACATTTGCATGGAGATTCTGTATCTCCATGCAAGACTGTTACAGGAGATCGTACACTAAATAAATACATTTTAATAATAGTGTACATGAGCAGGGGGTCTCAGGACCTGAACCGCATTGGTTTCAGGTCCGAAGACCCCCTACTTCAGGAGATACAGGCCCCGTTATGGGGTGCCGGTATCCCCTGCACTTTAAAGCTCCCGCGTCACGTGACCGGGACATTTAAATTCTGCAGGGGATACCGGAACCCCATAAAGGGGCCTGTATCTCCTGAAGTAGGGGTCACCGAGGCTGAAACCAATGCGGTTCAGCTCTGGAGACCACCTGCACATCTACACTAGTATTAAAACACACATAACAATAAACAATAATTCATTACCGTAGCGGCTATCCGCTATGGCAATGAAGCTGCATTAATGTACATTTTAATAATAGTATGCGGGAGCAGGGGGTCCCCTGAGCTGAACCGCATTGATTTCTGCCTCAGAGACCCCATGCTTCCCGAGTTACAGGCCCTGGTATGGGGCATCGGGTGCCAGTGTCGGGTGCCATCTTTATAGCGTCCAAGACGCGACGTGGGCTCTATAAAGATGGCGACGACACTGGCACCGATGCCCCAAACCGGGGCCTGTAACTCGGGAAGCAGGGCGTCTCTGAGGCAGAAATCAATGCGGTTCAGCTCAGGGGACTCCCTGCTCCCGCACACTATTATTAAAATGTACATTAATGCAGCTTCATTACCTTAGCGGCTATCCGCTAAGGCAATGAAGGGGTTAAGGCACATTAGCATGTTTATTGGGGACAATTGCCCCCAATTAACATAGCAATATACAACACACATCTCCCTGCCCCCTAACACATACTATACAGTAATGGGCAAAAAAACTATTATCCACATAAGGATAATAATGCATTTGCCCATTTTAAATACATATAAATTACAATAAATACAGTCAATATATATTACACTTACCTTTTACAGGCACCCACGGTGAAGGCCGTCTTCATCCTCATCTTCATCCTGCCCATGCCCCCTCCGATGCTGCAAAACATACACAAGAATAAAAACATCCAATGTAATGTCCCCTAACACTTTAATCACCATAGCGGTTATTAACCGCTACAGTAATTAAGGGGTTAACCCACCCTCACCCACCACTCGGGAGGCCTACATACCCTCCCCCACTAACCCCCCACCCCATGAGGCCTAACCATCCTCACCCACTACCCAGCCGGGAGGCCTACCCACATACCCTTGGGGCCAATACCCCCTCCCCCCACCCCCAGTACCCACAATAAAAACAATACACTGCCGCACAATAAACATCATTCTATTTATTAAATACATAACCCACCCCCTGTGCCCCCCCCATAAATACATGATTTATTCTTTTACATACAGGGTTCATACCCAAGGCCCACGTGAGTCACCGGTGGGCCTGACGGGTCACCTCACAGACCTACAGGTTACCAGCATCATGTTTCATACAGGGTCTGGAGGCCTGTTGGTGAGTCCCGCCAGGCGCCATGGCCCACCAGGTGGTCTCCGCGGGTCACCGTGGGCCACAATGGGGTCCCCACTGTAGGCCCATGGATGTCTGGGGGGCCCTGGGTCAGACCCACAGGTTTCTGAGGGGCCTCAGGTGGTTCCCACAGGTGTCTGGGGACCCACGAGTTTTCCCTACGGGTCCGCGATGCCCCCACAGATGTTGGGCCACCGGTTCATCCCCGCAGGTGTCCCCCGTGGACCTGCCAGCCTGTTACCCGTGAGAAGCCCGAGGAGACCTCAGGTGGTCTCCAGAGGTCTCTTGAAAACCAAAAGGAACCAACCCTGTATGTAAAAAAAATAAACCGGGCCTATACATTAAATACATACATCCACTCCCCCCCCCCCTACACATACAGTACAATAATGTGCAAAATAACTATTATCCAGATATGGATAATAGATTATTTGCCCATTATGAAACACATAAAACATGCATAAATCAAAACATGAAATTTTAATCTTAAAATCACCACATTGCATGTTACAATAAATCCAGCATCAATTGTAAATATAAACCAACAAACCAGCAGCTACACAAATGTATATGAAATGTCACACAATTGCATGGAGTGTGTACATGATGCAATTAATTTGTACATCATGTAACACTATGCAAAATATATGTAACAATAAAATACACTATGAACAATATCCCCTAACCACCAATGCCATCATGAAAATCAAATAGAAACTAAGCAACATCAATACATTTATCATCAATTAATGAATCATTTTCCTAAACCAATTACAATACAATACAAATCAATTATACAATTCTCTATTCAATTCCTAAAGCAAAACCATTGCCAAAAGTTTTTTTTGCGTCTACCTCGAGCTGACGTGTTCTGATCAACGCAATTTTCGCGTACGCTAAGGTTGCATTGCTTAGTGCATCCCGCTTAGGGGCAGAATTTAACGCAAACAGGGTAACGAACGAGCAAAGTTGGACTTAGAATAAATTCCTGAAAAAAGTAAGTTTTAGAGCGCAAAGTGCCTGTTTGCGTTGCTAAGTGCATCGGGTTCAGCGCAACATCACGTTCTAAGAGCACTTTGCGCTCTAAAAGTGACTTAACGGAGCTTAGTGCATGACCCCCTAAGTCTTCAAGTTCTATTATAGTCATAGAATATATTGGTGTATTTCATGATACGTGAATAATTTTTACCTTATATATACACAACAAAATAAGTATATACAATTTATGATGCTTTTAAAGTATCTTCGTTTGGGTATATGATTATGTACTGTGTAAGACCGAGAGGAATATATCGCTGTATTGTTATGTTATGATACTATACAGATACAGTGTATATATACTCATATACTATGAGTTATATGTCTATATGCTATTAATCTATCAGCGTATATATGCCTCTGCAGATTGTTTTTAACCCTCTCCTTTTTTCTTGATCATCATTTTTTAATTTAGGTTTAAAATAAAGTTTCTCTATAGATTGTACATGTATTGTGTTAATAACGTTTGTAATATTTTTCCTGTGTGCACCACATCAGTTTTTGTCTATTAGAATGACTACTCCTTATATCTGAATGACTATAGACCTCATTGTTGACTATATATATATATATATATATATATATATATATATATATATATATATATTAATCAATACAAGAGATCGATCTATCTCTGAAGCCATTCGATATGGAGACTGCTGCCATGGTGCACACTTGGTTTTCTGGTATTTGTCTATATGACTTGGGCTGATGAATAGCCTGGGTAGCCACCCAGTTAAAAGGGGCTGTAATAGAAGGATACATATATGCCAAAGTGGAGCAAGTTTTATTGGGCTCACTATTTCTCTGATGTTGATTTTTGCTGTGTTTAAAGCGACAGGCACAATAAGGCCTTGTTTTAATTTCACCTTAAAACAGTCTCCATTATGTACCTCTGCACATGTCCTCCTACAGAATTGTTTTCCACTTATTGGTCCTCCCCACCAGATGGCGCTATAGCGACAACTCGGATCGTCTACCAAGGTCTCCAGATTACTGGAAGATCTCGCGAGACTGATGCAGAGTTCCGCTTGCGTCACTTCTGGTTTCGGACGGTATCAATCAGGTACTCTTTATATTTAAACAAACACATATGCCAGAACGGGTTATACTCTTTGACAAAGGGCCACGGCCCGAAACGCGTCAGAGTGAACAGCTCTGCTCCTTTTTTGTGATGTCTCTAGTCACTTAATAAATTTGATTTTTTATTATCAATGGTGGGCCGTTTCCACATGCGTCCAACCCTGCCTGCAGTGCGCCGCTTATTCCTCATATGAGGTTACCTCTTCCTGCTACAATTTAAATACTGGTTAGGACACCCCAGGTCTGAGATCTCAGCAGCGTCTCCAAATGTAACCCTTTTTCCTGCTGACATAGAAAGGCTACTAATGCTGTATATACCTGTTGGCTCAGCGAGATCTGAGCCTCCGCTAACTGGGAGTCTGCGGCAACAATAAATACTTTGGCAACGCCTCCACTAGCCCAGGTCCACCAATAAGTGAGATGCCCCTGAATAGCAATGACAATCCAGAACTTTGTAACCTTTTACTATAGGAGTGTAAAGCATATACAGTAGATATATATTGAGACCAGAGGTATAACAGTGAATAGCATATAACGTGCAATAATATAGTACACACACACAATATATTTGTCTTTCAATAGGTAACCTTATACCAGTTTCTATAGACACACTCCACCCTGGAGTAGTGTCTTTTCCCCACCACCGTGTGTGCCCCACACCGTGTCCAATGTACTGGACCAGTTCCTTGGTCACTTAACTCCCAGTATCCCCAAAGAACCCTCCCCCAAAGCGGGATCAGCGCCTGCAGGTACCTGTGTTTGTGCACTTATAATAATACCTTCCGGGCGCTCCAGCACCCGGTAACTGTACTTCGAAAAGGATCCGCCGATCCAGCATGGTCTCTCACGAGTCTTTACTTGCGTCCAATAGCTTGATCCCAAACTACCGATCGCCAGGTAGCGTAGGAAAATACTGTGTCCCTGTCTACTAATATCAGTAAAGGGTATGCAGTCCCTATCTAGGGCTGTTCCCTGCAGTACCACAATCTGGTAGTGACTCAGGGCCTGCACTGGGGCCTAGGGGGAATTCCTGGCCTATGCAGTGGGTCACTGACCCCCTGCAATATACACCTCCTCTCCTAATGCTCTCCCAGGGCACACTAACTCCAACTGTCACCAACTGCCACTTCTATCTCCTGTCAGCCACAAGCTCCACACCCTATTGGCTGCCTGGTACCCTGTGACACTGCTGAGGCTCATGGGAATTGTAGTCCCAGCTCAGAGCCTCTTCTCTACTGGCCAGCCATTCGCACGCTTATACTGCGTATGCGCGACCTACCAGGAGCCTCCTGCCGTACATCTACAATGCGCATGTGCAAAGATACAACATGGGCATGCCCTGTACTTGCGCTCCCTGCTATGCCCCCACCTTCCAGACTTGTTGGCGGGTCTGCCGCTTGGCTCTGGCGTCACCCGCGATCACCCACACAGTGGAGGTAATGAGGGGGGGCCAGGAAGACACCATTACAGTAGCTTACAATAAAAATAGTTTGTTTGAAAAAATGTGCATACATTATTTGTAATTCCACAACGTGATACTATTGGTAAGGGGTGAAAAATACTTCGGCAAATCACTGTACATACTGTAGGCAAGATAGGCATAATGCCAGCCTGGAGTAGGGGATACAAAAAGTGTGTGCCAAGCACGCACATTTTAAGTGAAACTTCTTCGTCTTTTGTCAGAGAAATTGTATTTGTGATGGTAATTTTTTTAAATTAAAAATCAAAACACAATTTCAGTGACAAAACGCAAAGAAGTTTGACTTAGAACGTGCGTGCTCAGCAGCTATTTGCAGTTCTATATCTCTACTGTGAATTTCTCGTGTGTGTTTGTGTGTGTGTGTGTGTGTGTGTGTGTGTGTGTGTGTGTGTGTGTGTGTGTGTGTGTGTGTGTGTGTGTGTGTGTGTGTGTGTGTGTGTGTGTATGTGTGACTGCGCTTCGTTTTTAAAAGTTTTTATTTTCCATTCATTTGAAAAAGTTTTTTCAGGTGAGAGGACTCTGCAACACAAAGTATAATAACACATACCAGTATCACATGGCAGCAGCTTGTGTGTAAGTGTGTCAGTGGGTGGGTGTCAGTGTCAGTGTGTGTGTGTGTGTGTGTGTCAGTGTGTGTGTGTGTGTGTGTGTGTGTGTGTGTGTGTGTGTGTGTGTGTGTGTGTGTGTGTGTGTGTGTGTGTGTGTGTGTGTGTGTGTGTGTGTGTGTGTGTGTGTGTGTGTGTGTGTGTGTGTGTGTGTGTGTGTGTGTGTGTTTGTATCAGTGTAAGTTTGTGCCAGCGTGTGTCTGTGTGTGTGTGTTTGGGAGGAGAGAATCTACAGCAGGCTCTCCAAACTGTGCAGTCTGGAGAATCCGGTGGTGAGTCTGTGAGACCGGGAGGCAGCCGGGGGGAGGATCTCAAGCAGGCTCTCCCAGACGTGCAGTCTGGAGAAGCCGGTGGTGATTCTGCGATGGGGGAGGGCAGCGAGGTGGGGGGAGGATCTCAAGCAGGCTCTCCCAGCCATGCAGTCTGGAGAAGCCGGTGGTGTGTCTGCAAGGGGGTGGGAAGGGCAGCGGGGGGAGACAATCTTGTGCAGGCTGTCTCTCTCTAAGTCCCCAGCCTGGAGCCATGCCCAATCTCTCCTCCCCCCCTGTGGAGGTACAGAAGGGGTGTTCAGCAGTGTGTGTGTGTGTCTCCATCCATCCAGCGGTAACTCCTCCTGGTGGAAGCTGGCAACACTGATGGCCTCTTCTGCCAGGAGTGATGCCACTTCCGTCACCACTGACTTATGTCTCCAATCAACTACTGTACATTAACGCCGCTAAAGAAGTTTCACTTCAAAAATTCAGTATTTTGGGGCGTTAGTCTGGTCCGAATAAATTTCGGGGCATTATGACTAGCACCAGCATGATTACATTTGCTGCATTCAGTCATTTTGGTGCTGGTCCTTATATTTTTTATCAGGCATAGTAAAAAAAAAAAGCATTATTTTTGACAGTACAATGTTTATGACCTGCACCATAAAAGTAACATATTTTGTTGCCTGTAAAAAATTTTAATTTTTTGCCACATTGAATTTTGATTACTCCAGGTTTATATCCCTCAATACACCATACAGCTTCTAAAACAACAGCCTATAATATAGTATATCTGATATTATCTCATAGAATACATCTAGGCTAATGTATTGTACAGATGCAGTGGCAGTTATTCAAACATTTCTCTGAGCCGTTTTTGTGAACTCTGCTGTATTCCACGCTGCATTCACTCATTATTCTTCTGTGAACGCTGCTGTAAATGTCGCCAATCACACCAGTTACACCTGTGTTTACCGCGGTTGATTTCTTTGAATTACCTGGATTCTGATTTCTTGGGTGCAACTCTTAGCGTATCCGCCAGGTGGCAGAAATAAATGAATTGTAATGTGTACACGTACAGTACTGTGTCAATTTGAAAGTGTTTCATACCCAGATAAAATCCAAGTCTACAGTAGCACAGTGGTCCATTGTGAATCAACCTTTTCCTTAAAGACGCTTAAGACATTATCAAATTTAGGCGTTTCATAATAAAAACCTCTAAAACCCAAAGCTATGGGCTTTTTTCTACATTCTTATCCCTGCACAATTTCTGACTGGACTGGACACCATGTATACACCGTACACGTATAAAAAAACAGACTGCAGTTATGCATTTTTAATATGTTTTGCAATTAATGCTGCAACAGATAAGATGGTGACTTTATCAGAAATATATGAATATTTCATTTGAACTATGATTTTTTTATACATTTTCACCTGATGTTCGTGGTTAGAAGCATTCGGTAAGGCAAACCTTAACTAACGATCATTGCTTTTTTCACGTTGCCCCTCCTGTCGGAGATAGAAAAGGGTATTGGTGTGTTATCCCAGATTTTTACAGTATGTTTCATCATGGCAACTGCAAAAGCAGAAAGGTCAGGTTTAATCCATATAAGATCCTTATTTCCCAATCCAGCAATGTGCCAGCGCCAGCACCGGCACCAGCACTGGCACCAGCAATGGCTTACAATAACAATCCGACCGTCAATGAAAACCTGGTGAACGGCAATCCTTGCTACCTGTCCCCGCCAGATTGCCCGCAAAAGTTCCAGCCTGATTTCAAACCGTATTACACATACCAGCATGCTTACCAACATGATTACCAGCTCCAGCAGGCCAGCTGTCACCTGTCAACTATAATGCAGACTACACAAGTGACAGTGACTCATCTTCACCCATTTGGCAAAGTTTATAATGAAGGTAAATATAATGTACTACAGTATATTGTATTACACTATATAGTACAGTATTAAGTTTAAATCGGCAGTTCAAGCTGCCGTTTAAAAAAATATATATATTCTATTTTTAAAAAACAATATGTGCATCAATATAATATGCACACAGATAAGTGGTTAGCTACAGTAAGCTGCAAATCGGTCTGTTCTCCTGTAATCAATCATTTCACTCATGGTTATTTAATTAAATTCTTGCACAGCATTATTGAAAATGTAGTCCTGCAATATGATTGACTGAGCAGTTACTACAGTAGATTCAATTGGTGGACTGCTAGGGAGAGGGCGGGGCTCAAGAGCTTGGCCTATAAGAAGGCGAAGGGGGCTGTCACTTTGGAAATGCTTCATACATTACATTAAAAACATTAAAAATGTATTTCAAATATTTAAAAAAAATGTAAATGTTATAAGTTTGTTCTCATATTACAGAACTGATTTATTTTAAAAAAAAACCACACATGTAGGATATTGCTTGAACTGCTGCTTTCATTCCCAATTACACTATCGTAGTGTACAGTATGCTTACCATACAGTATCAATGCTTGTACTCATGCGCAATACCGGAAATAATAGCATAATTTTTTTCCCCAGAAAATAAACTTTAACATAAAGCGGCAAAAGAAAGGAGGAAGTTCGATGGAACTCTAATATCACTTTTTTAAAACATTGCTGGCGCATTGTGAATCAGATCTAAAAATCCAATGAAGAAATTTTTTTAAAGTGACAATGTAATTTTTATTGTGAATGAGAGAATAATTGTGAGCTTTTTACAAAACCTTATAGAGTATGATGCTATGTTTTCATATTCAATACATTTTTACATTGATATCATCACTACAGTTTTATTTTATCATTTACGTTGCATTTTGCAGTATAATTACAGTAGACTTGCATGTGTTATTAATTCTGCTAAGAAACCACACAAATAAAAATGTATATCTTTTATTATATATTTATTATTTATTATTCAATTCTTTTGCTAGACTTGCTTTACTTTTCACACTGTACTGTTTCTGTGAGTGGTCTCTGTGAGTGTTAACTCTTTATTATATTTTAAAATAGTTTAAAGGATTAAGAATGCACACACATTAGACAAAGACAGACTAATTTAGTTGCAAAAGGCAATCGAGTCGTTATCCTTACAGTAAATCCCCCGGGCCATGGAAGCTTCCTTAAAAAACAAAGACACATTAACTTTGAGCCTTGGGTTCTTGGCTGAGTAATTACTTTATATTGAAGCCTACCGCTCTCCTAATAAATTGATGTCTTAAGACTACTATCGCTGGATTCTCAAGTGATTGGTTACTGAGAATCCTATCATAGGGTATATAAAGTATATCTGTAGGAGTGACAATTAACTCCTCCTGCCCTGATGAAGCGTGGATCTCACGCGAAATGGTTTGTCGGATTTTAGTGATGTCATCACAGCATCGGCAGTGGAGCTGCTGCATGGGGAACCAAAATGACACAATGTGGATATCTGGTTGTATAGCGCTGATTGTTTTTTTTATTGATTCATTAACAAACTCTACCTTGGCTATTAGTATGTGCTTATGATCGAGGATATACTATTTGAGAGACATCTCAGGAGTCATAAATAGCGCACCATGTTTAGCTATATCCAGGGTATACATGTAGAAACTGCTAAGTGTATCAATTGGTGATTGTATGCAGAGCTTTCATTATTGTATTGAGGAATTTGCCATATGTACACCACACTTGTCCAAAAAAACAGGTTAAATCACTTGTACTATCGATGGTGATATGCTTTTCTTTACACAGCAATTAACTTTACACCTGGTTTTGTGTTGTTGAAATACAGTGGAGGGAAGATTTCAACCTGATATATTCCTCTTAGTCCTACACTGGCGACACACTTTATTCGAGCTCGGCTAGTCCCACGAATTCGGGTATACCCGGGTGTATTGAGGTTTGTGACTGTTTTCTGCCCGAGTGCATTGGGTTATTTTCCAGGCAGGGATTGAAGCATTTTATTCCCGCTGGCTGCAATACTGCACAGTATATATATATATACTGCATTACAATTCATGAATTTATGCCATCTGGTAGACACGCGATGCATTGCAGCCTATTAAATCCTAATCATTATCATTTAACAGATCAGCCGCCCATCAGCCAGGCATGAACCCAGGCTGGGAAGGCAAACGCAACGGGGCTTGTCAGAGGTGAGGAGCGGCGCATTCCAGGTATCTGCCAGGTACATACTGGGTATTTGCTCGAATAAAGTGTGTCGGTGCAGTATGCAGCATTGTGTTCATACCATCAGGAGGATATATGATTTAGGAATGTATCAGTAGGTTATGTTTGAAGTAACCAATCCGTTACTTTGTTACCTTGCGAGGATTGTTTCCCTTTATGATACATCAGAGGGATATATACATGGATACAATCCTGGTTTTGATATCTTGTAACAATCTATGCACCCTACACTGTGAGTACGTGTGATTGGAGTGTCTATACTTAGGTGATATTAACCCCTTGGATACATTTATTGCTTAGGTATCCTCTGCTATCCCAGTTCCTTGTACTGTGATTAACTGTGGTCGGATATTCTTTACTCAGGGAGTATTAACCCTGTGTGGGGTGAATGGAAACTTCCCCACATATATGAGTACTCCCCATTTTTAGGTATGCTCCACTGCCAATATTTGTTATTTTCCTGTGTGTGTGTGTGTATGTATATATATATATATATATATATATATATATATATATATATATATATATATATATATCACAAAGTGAGAATATAATGCAAGGAGGGGGGAGGTCTGTCATAACAGCACTGGGATCTAAGCAGCCATTTTAAGTCAGCATCCATCTAAGGTGCCTGACATTGTCATCCATTTTGGGTATTATCTGCATGAAAGTGGAATGAGAATGGAAGTTTGAAAGGGACTTTGTTTTACTTCTCCTTTTTAAGTGATAATGAGCTGTTCAGTTAACGACAATACCTTGAAGATGGGAGAAAAGCGCCAATGTTATGAAAATAAAATATAGATAACAAGCATGTCTCGCATTCCGGGGGAGGTTCCCATGGTTATGCACACCCTTTCTCAGAAATCTCGTATATAGAGAAAAGGTCACCGGCCTGTATAAGGAGTTATAGCTTAGTCATTTCATTTTTAATATGAATCTCATAGTTATGCTATTAACTCAATGTGATCATATTCATATTTTGTTTATCTTATACGCTTACGTAGTGACGCACATGCAACCTCGTATAGGGGGCATGGGCTTAGTATTTTGGGTATAAATAGGGCCTGTATGCCAGTATGTCGTGGAGGGAGTTTTATTTTGAAACTTCCTTCTATGTGTGCACACGTACACTGAAATAAACTCATTTGTTATTCTGCAAATAATCCACAGATGTGTCTTATTTATTCACATTTTTCACAGATGGCGCCCGAATAGGGACCCAAATATACCGGAAGCTGAGCACCTGAAAAAAAACACTCCTCGGTCACTCAAACCTGAGCGCTCATAAGAACCAAGGTAAAAGGCACCTTTTGAGGAAAGCCTGAGTTTAAAAGATTGTTTTGAGTAATGTGTAGAGAGATATGTTTTGGAGGGTGTCTCAATCTGGGTTGACGGGGTTACCTAGCAGTTTCAAATGAGTTCATTAATCTCTGCTCCTGTATCCATTTTAAAGTGAAGAGTTGTAATGTTTTGTTAGGGACTAAGGTGAGATTCCCGTTAAAAGTTTTGGTGTTTTGGTGATGAAGGTGAGTGTTTGTATGCTTAAGGGATTGTTTTCAGACTGTCCTGGGTTGTGATAAATATTTTTTGTTGTCTGTCATTAACATACCAAGTGAGCTTATTCACGGATATCTGTTTAGAAGGTCTTATCTGTATCCATGTTATAAAAGTATAAGGTTTATCAGGACTGGGTTGGACCCGCTGAAGTAATTCAAGTTTTTTCTTCGGTATACTTATGGTGAAAAAATATGATTAGGGAACAGTCTCTTGACAGGTCCTTATTTGCATATTTACACTATTCAGAACAATAACATGCCAAAAGAGTTATACGCAATCAGCTTGCATTGATTATTGTATCAGGAGTATTGTACAGGTCAATTAAATTTGATTACTGTAGGAGAATAATGGGAAACCAAAGTTCTCAAAATTTGCCGTTAGAGGTTGTGTATCTGCAGACAAAAATAATAAAGAATGGATACAGAGCACAAAAAGAGACAATATAAATATGTTTTGTTGGCCAATGAAAATATACATGCAAGTTCAAGGGAAAAAAACCACATGCAAGTCCCAGTGAAAAACACGCCACCCCAATGAAAAAAGTTTGTTTGCAATAAATTACTATGGAAAGAAGCATGAACCTATGGGCAGCCGCACCGGTTTTCTTATTCGTAAGAATGCGAACGCAAGGGCTCATAGTGGAACCTTCTAACTTTCAGTAATCTCTTTGTGTCTGTGGTAGTATAAATCTTTGGATTTTATGAGGTTTTTGTGGCTAAAGTTAGGCATGGCATGACCGGCTGACAGAAGCGGCCGAAATCAGGTGTGCACGTATCAGCTTTTCCTTCTATTTCCCCACAAGCAATAAGTGGTTATAAATCATTTCCTGATATAAACTCAAGTTCCGGTGCTGATATAAACTCAAGTTTCGGTGCCGGCAAGTAAAATTGTTGTGCCCTTATTGGAGAGTTGCCAGATGGATTTGATACCCTAATGAATTTTTCCTGAATGATTACCTGTGTGAAAGATAAACCATGCTAAGTATCACTTGTGTACACAAATCACCATCCAAGAACTTGCAAGTACTTACAAAAACATGAATATTAATTGCTCACAATGACGTTTAAATTTTTAAAAGGTTTTAAAAGGTGTATATCAAGTATAGAAAGATTAAAGAATGCGGGAAGGAGAGGGCATATATTCAGCTCTGCCACTGGTGATAGTTTAAAAGGTTTATTCATTTTGGCCATGCGGATAAGTTTTTAAAAATCAGGAGAAACAGTATTCTTTTTTCCTTCTGCTCAAATGTCTGCAAGAAGGAGAATCAGAATAACAGCAGCACAGATTGTGCCCCCACCTTTTCTCCAGCTCAAGGAATGTGCAAAGATACGAAAGTTAACTCAAAAGCTCCGAAGCATCAAAGTAGTTTTAAATTCAGGTTATTTATGAGAATAAAAAAAGAGAAGGGAACTCTTATTAATATAGTTACAGGATGAAATTGCTTTGTAAATAGGTGAAAAATGTTTTTCTTTTATTTGTTCGTTATTTTTGTGATGTTGTCTGGCTGTGTATGAGAGAAGTTTTTGTATTGTGGTGTTCTGTATTGTGTGTAACCAGTAAGAACACATTTCAATTTTATTTCTATAGGATTAGGATATGTTTGGGAATATTTTGCGTTTAAATATGTGGGTAAAAGCTCACAAGCATTGTTTGAATTATATATTTTATTGTAAGTCTTTATGTATATAAAGCCATTAGTGTGCATAGTGCTTCACAGGAGTGATGCACATCGTAATCATATAGGTATCAAATGGTAAAGGTAATAGGTCATGGAATAAGTGATCCAGACATAAAAGTAACATTAAGGAAGAGAAGTCCCTGCACTGAGGAGCTTACAATCTAATTGGTAGGTAGGGAGCGCGTACAGAGACAGTAGGATTTGATTAGAAGCCAGGAGAGGAATTTCAGGAGGGGAAACACAGAATCAGAGTTTAAAGAGTAGAGTGATTCTGACAGCAGCGTTTAGGATAAGATTGTAGGGAAGACAGGTGAGAGGCAGAAGGCCGGATAGCAGGAGATTACAGTAATCAAGATGGGAGAGAATGAGGGTCTGAATCAGAGTTTTAACAGTTGAGCAACAGAGGAACAGGTGTATCTTTGTGATATTGTGGAGGAAAAAGCGACAGGTTATAGAAATGTTTTGAATGAGAGAGGAGAATATGAGAGAGGAGTTGAGAGTGACCCCTAAGCAGTGTGCTTGGGCTACTGGATGAAAGATTGTACTTCAAGAGTAATGTGGAAGGAGATAGAAGGGCCAGGTTTGGGAGGAAGTATGAGGAACTGTTTTTACCATGTTAAGTTTAAGGCGAAGTAGGGCCATCCAGGAGGAGATAACAGAAAGACATTCAGAAACTGTGGTTTGTACGGCAGGTGTAAGGTCAGGGGTTGAAAAGTAAATGTGTGTGTCGTCAGCATAGAGGTGATATTTAAACCCAAGAGATGTCATTAGGTCACCTAGAAAGAGTGTGTACAGAAAAAAAGAGAAGAGTGTGGTCCACAGAGGCAAATGCTTCAGAGAGGTTGAGGAATATCAGCAGAGTGTAATGTCTTTAGCAGCATATAGGTCATCAGTTATTTTTGTGAGAATTGTCTCTGTGGAGGGAGCTGTGAAGAAGTCAGATTGTAGAGGGTTAAGGAGAGAATGGGTGTTGAAAAAATGGAGCATGCAAGAGAATACAAGACAGTTCAGTAGTTAGAAAGACAGTTGGGTCAAGCTTGCTATTTTTGAGTAATGTATAACTGTTGCATGTTTGAAGGAGAATGGAAAGGTATCAGAGTAGAGGTAGAAGAGGAGATCAACAGTGATCATGACTTTCTCTTCTGATACAGTGGAAAAAGAGTCAAGGAAAGCAGGAAGTGGTGTAGGATAGGAGGAAAAGGAGGGAATGTTCTGATGTATGGATTTCCCCTTTTCCTTAAACAGCGAAGTCCTGAGATGTTATCTTATCTGTCCAGGGTCAATTGGCGAAACGCCCAGAAACATGTTGGCTTTTTGCCCGGGAAAAAGCTTTGAAATTTTTTTATTTTTTTTTAGTCAAATAAATAATAATGCGGAGTGTCTTTAAAAATATAAAGCTGACCGTGTACTCGGCACTGTGCAAAGAGATTATATTACATAACATTAGTGTGAAGTCTTATACAAAATCATTTGTCTATTAACTGAATATGTGATGTATTTTATAACTTTTAACCATTTATTTTTTCCAAAGGTGTCCATAAGCAGAAGTTATTGTCAAAATTGTTGTGTAATCTAGAATGGTTTGCAAGGAAGTGGTGAATTGGGAGTCGCCACTCTGGGTTTTTTGGGTGTGTCTTGTGCATAGGGTTAAATACAGGGGATACATAGTTGCAAAAGCAGTTACATAAGTGAACAGGGTATACATTATATACAAGGCATTTCAAATTTTTAGCAGAATAGTTACAGTGGAGTGTTTGGGTAAAAGCCAGATTAGGATTGGCTAGGGAAATTTGTATTGGTAAAATAATTGCTTAATTGGGAGTGAATATTTTTTCCATGACTGAGGATAGTATTGGGAGAAGAGAGATTGGCCTGTAGTTTGAGACAGGGTTTTTTTTTGTCCACACTTGTGTATATTGGGACAACTCTGGCAGTTTTCCAGGTTTTAGGGATATGGCCTGCAGACAGAATAGAATTAACTATGGAAACAATTAGCTTGGCAATGGCCCGGGCATCAAGTCTTAGGAACTTAGATTGTAGCAATAATAATATTCCTAGGTATAAATTATCTCCCTATGAGACACTTATGGGATGACTTATGACTATCAGCAGTCCAAAGGAATGAATTAAGGACCATGTTATTGGTAATAAAATAATAAGTCTTGTATGCAACTAATACATTTTTTGAGTCTCTCCAGGCAAAGTTGAAAGTGCACCTACTATAGCCGGGGTTAATAGTCAAATATTTCCTACTCAAGCATGCTCTTCATCCCAGATGAAAAGGCCCATACTAACCACCAATACAGCAATTAAAGTGGCAGAGTTCTTTTCCTGGACCCAAAGCACGTAAAACTCATTCCAACTCCACCAAAGACCAAAGTCACCTAAAGCACAGCCGCATCAAGTTAACATTTTCAAGGATAAAGAAACACCCTGACAGTTAACCCACAAGGAAAATAAGACACCAGGCTAAGGCCCGGTCTTATTCCGAACATTTATTTCACTTTTCTTCTTTCAAAGATTCAATGTTTTTATTTTTAGAGTGTGTTTACTGTAAGTTAGAAATTTAAGGTGTATGTACAATTGGGCCTTGATGGGAGGATTGGTTTCCTTGAAGCATGGCTTGTGAAAGCTCTTGTAAGTGTTTTGGCAGTACTCATCACTCTCTATGTATGTGTCATGTGCAGCAAAACTTTGATCCAGAAGTGTGTTGCACCTCCACCGAAAGGAGGGGGTCACCCAGGGGTGTGTGTCAGCCACAAGGAAAGGATCACAAGTCAGCCATTTTTTGACCATCGTAGACATTTTTTGTTCTGTTTTTCTGAGTGAGTGATGTATATAGTGCGTGCAGGGGTGATGATCATGCATTCGCTTCCACAGATACCAAACCCCTTCAATTCTCAGTAATAGAATGTTGTGATGATTCTGAAAATATTTGATGATAGAGATAGATTCCATTTCCTTTATCTAGCAACTGCATACCCAAAGAAAGGTTGCGTGCATAAAATAAGGTTTTTAGTATTATGTATATAATTTCTGTATTTTCCCATTTTTTAAGCCAGCCTCTTTAAAGGGTGTATCACACTCTAGGAACAAGAATAAATTTATGGGTCAAGTGTCTCCACCAACCAATGAAACCTGTGTAAAAATGTATATTCAGTCAGATAACAATTTACAGGAAGGATGTGGCCTTAATTTTGCAGTTTTTAATTTCATCATTAAACCAAGAATAGGTTCAGACTAAGCTTATGGCCTTACAAAACAGAATCGCTTTAGACTATGTTTTAGCTTCAAAAGGAGGGGTATGTGCCATAATTAAGGAACACTGTTGTTTTTTCATTCAAGATCAGAGTAGCAGTGTACAGAATATCACCCATTGGGGTTAGGTGAATAGCTTGGATCACGTAGAGCAAAAAAAAACTTATGAATGCTTTGATGTGTGTGTTGGTGTTACTTGTAGTCATGTTTTTGTTTAACGTGTTGCAGAGGTATGATCCACAAATGTGCTACCCCCTCCTCCAATCTGATGCCACTCTTTGCAGATGCCAGAAACAGCAGTCCCTTGAAGAAAGAGGATGCCGATCACAGTTATTCAACTCCAAAAGACATGTTGGTCACAGCGCCATACGAGACTATGACAGTGAAGGGCACGCGCCCTTGTCCTCTGAGTTATACCAATGAGCACTATCAGATGATGAAGCACCCCAGTATACAATACGAGTCTGTCTATGTGTCCCTGGACTAACATCATAACCTTAATTCTCAAAAGCAATGTTTTTAGAATAAAAAAGGAGGGAACTGACAAAGTGAGAATATGATGCAAGGAGGGGGGGGAGGTCTGACATAACAGCACTGGGATCTAAGCAGCCATTTTAAGTCAGCATCCATATAAGGTGCCTGACATTGTCATCCATTTTGGGTATTGTCTGCATGAAAGTGGAATGAGAATGGAAGTTTGAAAGGGATTTTGTTTTGCTTCTCCATTTTAAGTGATAATAAGCTGTTCAGCTAACCACAAGACCTTGAAGATGGGAGAAAAGCGCCAATGTTATGAAAATAAAATATAGATAACAAGCACATGAATTAAAAAAGTGTGAAACCCTAACTCAAGCGCTAAACCTAGATATGTGTGAAATACACGTGAAAAACAAATACCAAATGTGATTAACAAGAGGTCAAAGCTGCCATAGGTTTCCCACAAAGCAAATATCTCAATTTGCATAAAGGACTGTGAAAAATGAAAGGAGGATACCTGGCGCTTAAAGAGTCACTGTGTCCTTATGAAACAGTCTGATCTTTAAAGAGTGTCTCAAAGTCCAAAACTTGAAGTGGATGGCTGTAGTTTTTCTTCACTGCTGCTGTTCTTCAATACACCTGAAATTGATAAAAGGGTACACCATTGCGCAGTACTACTGATGTTTGATGTTAACCCCTTATTGCCAACTTCCCCAGTGTGGACTGAATACACTTACAGGAGTGTTTCTTTCAGGATACAGTGGAGACAATCTGTGCTTTATTCCCTTTCCGTTCTTTATACACCACGAATCCCCTGGGTGCTTCCTTTGTCTCTTGGGATTTCGTGATTCCCAGAATCACCCGAACTCCACGAGCCCCCAGACAAGGATTTGAACAATAGCAAAGAAGGGGGTCACAAATTTATTAAAAAAACGGCTTCAACAAGCCTAAAAATGGCTGATTAGCCTGCACTAAAAACAAGTGGATGGTTACTCACATGTACTCACATGAATACATGCGTATCAAAACTTCATAAGGATGCCGTCCGCAGCTTGTGCCTCCTGTGTTTGCTCCGGATGAGAAGGGCTCTCTCACAGCATAACTTATCCGGTTAGGTGTAATAGAGTCTCTCCCTCCACTGGGCTGCGTTCCGGATTGCAACCGAGGGTTCTGGCAGACTCCTCACCTCTCAAACCACAGATGCTGCACTGTACTGCTCTCACGGGATCCCAACTCCTCCCACCCTAACGCGTTTCGTGACGTAGGCACGCCACTTTCTCAAAGGAATGAGGAGTTACAACTGATCTCTCTTTAAATACCCTCTAGGGGTGGTTAACCTTGCAAGTAATGAACTGATGAGTATCACATGTTGGTGTACACTTGTCTGCTATTAACCAATGTGTATCTAAGGGAGTTAACACCTTGGGATTCAAATAACAGCATGTTCAGCAGACTTACACTTAAACGTGATATAACAGACTTACATATACATACATCATAATAAAATCTAAACTTTTCCTAAAACGGACCAACCCTACACTACCGACACACTTTATTAAAGTTTGGCCGGTACCGCAAGCCGGGAGATTTCCCGGCTTGCTAGTGGCCGCCCCTCGGCGTGCCGCGCATCATAGACGCGCGGTCACGCGTCTTCGGGAGCGTGCGCCCCCTGCATGCGCATCCAGGGGCTCCCCGAGGGAGCCCTGGTGTCCCGCGATCGCGGGACAGCGGCAGGGGGTTCCGGGGGACCCGGCGGAACCCGGCAGCGGCAGGGAGAGCGCCCCGATCGGAGGGCGCTCTTCCGCTGCTTCGGCGCGTGCCCGTCACTCTCGGGCGCGCGCCAGGCTACTGCTGCGGCCAAGAACGGGCAAATGCTCGAATAAACTTGGCCGCAGCAGTATATGAATGAGGCTAAGGGCATTGCTGTAAAATAAAAAGGGCATAGAATCTGTTTATTCTTTTAGAAATGAAGCCAGGTCGAATTCTATGTTCAAACCCTTGGGGGCTAGGGTTTTTAAGGTATATATCCAAAAACTTTCCTTTTTGGATAAATTGTTTAACCTATCCCCCTCCCTCCAATTGGGTTTAGGACAATCTATTCCTTTGCATACCAAACCTTTGGGATTTTGATTGTGGGCTAATCTGAAATGATTGGAGACACTATGTGTCTCCAAACCTCTTTTAATATTATAGATGTGTTCTGCTAGTCTACGTGTCAGTGGTCTTCCCGTTCTTCCCACATATTGAAGTCCACATGGACACTGTAGGAGATATACACAAAACTTGCTTTTGCAGTTGATAAATGTGCCAATCTCGTACGTTCTATTCGTAACTGTGGAATAGAAACTGGCACATTTCTCACTGAAGCTGCAGGCAGTGCACTTTCCACACACAAAATAACCTTTAAAATCAGATAGCCAATTGGACGGTTTATGCTTCATTCTATCATTTGGACAGCTTGGTGCTAACGATGCTTTTAGATCATTAGCTTTTTTATATATGATCTGAGGTTGTGGAGGTAAAATGGTTTGTAATATGGGGTCTCGTAGAAGGATTCCCCAATGTTTTTTTATTGTTTTTACTATTTCCGGGGCCATACCATTATATTTTGTAATAAATGGTATGAATTCTCCTTCTTTCACTTTTTTAGTTTTCTTACGATTTATGTCAATTAGTAATAACCTATCTATCTGATTCACTTTCTCAATAGCTGATTCTACTTTATGTTTGTTATAATTTCGTGCCATAAACTTATGTTTCAGATCTTTAACCTGTTCCTCATAAATATGTTTTTGAGAACAGTTTCTTTTTATTCTCAAGGCTTGTCCTTGTGGAATATTATCTACCCATCTTGGGTGATGGTGACTGGACGCCAAGAGATAGGTGTTTGCATCCACTTCTTTAAAGTATGTTTTTGTGTGCACAACATGGTTCTCTACATATAAGGTAAGGTCTAGAAAATTGATGGACACAGGGTGACTATTAAAAGTGAATCTGATATTGCAGGTGTTAGCGTTAAGATAATCTTGGAACTCAGTTAATTCTTTTTGAGTTCCCCGCCACACGCGCAGCACATCATCAATATATCTTTTCCAGAGTACCAGGCCCGCACCGAACGGATTGTTCCCCCAAATCTGCCCATGTTCCCACATGGCCATGAACAGATTGGCATAGCTCGGTGCAAACCTGGTACCCATTGCGGTGCCGCACGTCTGGAGGAAGAACTCCCCATCATGACTGAAGTAATTGTGCTGGAGAATGTATTTAATACCACTAAGAACAAACTCCATTAATGCAGAACTGACTTCACTGTCTTGCTCCAATGCCATCCTAATTGCTTTTAACCTGTTTCGTGCTCAATGATAGTGTATAGAGACACCACGTCACATGTAACCCAAATGTAGTCATCTTCCCAAGTGAGTTTTTCAATTAAATTTAACACGTGTGTGGTGTCCCTTAAATATGATGGGACTTGTGTGACATATTTCTGTAATATATGATCTAAGAATTGAGACAGGTTTGAGGTTAGGGAACCGATCCCTGAAATGATCGGTCTTCCCGGGGGTCTGATAGGGTCCTTGTGTAGTTTGGGGATGAAGTAAAACACTGGTATTCTAGGCTCCTCCACCATAAGAAAATCATGTTCTTTCTTGGTTATTACTTCATCCTCCAAACCTTTATTTATAAAAATTGAGAGTTCTTTCTTGAACTGGTCTGTGGGATTTTTCTCCAATTTTCTATATGTGATCTGATCACTAAGGATCCTGTTGGATTCTTCCTGATAGTAACTTGAATCCATAACTACCAGCCCCCCCCCTTTATCGGCTGCTTTAATTACAATGTTACTCATCAGTTCATTACTTGCAAGGTTAACCACCCCTAGAGGGTATTTAAAGAGAGATCAGTTGTAACTCCTCATTCCTTTGAGAAAGTGGCGTGCCTACGTCACGAAACGCGTTAGGGTGGGAGGAGTTGGGATCCCGTGAGAGCAGTACAGTGCAGCATCTGTGGTTTGAGAGGTGAGGAGTAAGCCAGAAGCCTCGGTTGCAATCCGGAACGCAGCCCAGTGGAGGGAGAGACTCTATTACACCTAACCGGATAAGTTATGCTGTGAGAGAGCCCTTCTCATCCGGAGCAAACAGAGGAGGCACAAGCTGCGGACGGCATCCTTATGAAGTTTTGATACGCATGTATTCATGTGAGTACATGTGAGTAACCATCCACTTGTTTTTAGTGCAGGCTAATCAGCCATTTTTAGGCTTGTTGAAGCCGTTTTTTTAATAAATTTGTGACCCCCTTCTTTGCTATTGTTCAGTGATTCTGGGAATCACGAAATCCCAAGAGACAAAGGAAGCACCCAGGGGATTCGTGGTGTATAAAGAACGGAAAGGGAATAAAGCACAGATTGTCTCCACTGTATCCTGAAAGAAACACTCCTGTAAGTGTATTCAGTCCACACTGGGGAAGTTGGCAATAAGGGGTTAACATCAAACATCAGTAGTACTGTGCAATGGTGTACCCTTTTATCAATTTCAGGTGTATTGAAGAACAGCAGCAGTGAAGAAAAACTACAGCCATCCACTTCAAGTTTTGGACTTTGAGACACTCTTTAAAGATCAGACTGTTTCATAAGGACACAGTGACTCTTTAAGCGCCAGGTATCCTCCTTTCATTTTTCATAGATAACAAGCACGTCTCGCATTCCTTGGGAGGTTCCCATCGTTATGTACACCCTTTCTCAGAAATCTCGTATATAGAGAAAAGGTCACCGGCCTTATAAGGAGTTATAGCTGAGTCATTTCATTTTTAATATGAATCTCATAGTTATGCCATTAACTCAATGTGTTCATATTCATATTTTGTTTATCTTATACGCTTACGTAGTGACGCACATGCAACCTCGTATAGGGGGCGTGGGCTTATATATATATATATATATATATACAGTGGTCGACAAATCACCAAAAAATCTACTCGCCGAACAAAAAAATCTACTCGCCACCTAGTACCACACGTGTGCTGCTTGGGCCAATAGGAGCTCGCCATGATGTTAAATCCACTCGCCCGGGGCGTGCAAATGTATAGACTGGCTGCATAGGATAATTTACACTGGCGACACACTTTATTCGAGCACGGCTAGTCCCGCGAATTCGGGTATACTCGGGTGTATTCAGGTTTCTGATATTTTTCAGCCAGAGTGCATTGCGTTATTTTCCGGCAGGAATTTAAGCTTTTTATTCCGGCTGGTTACAATACTGCAATGCCGTCAAAATACACATGGTGGCGCTTGCGAGCTATTCTCTGTGAAGCCGTCCCCTATAATGAATTGTAATGCAGTATACAGTATATATATATATACAGT